>NC_058054.1:307500-330000 GCF_020085105.1 Siniperca chuatsi
GGTCTACAGGTCTCGTCTACAGGTCTACAGGTCTACAGGTCTGGTCTACAGGTGTACAGGTCAGGTCTACAGGTCAGGTTTACAGGTCTACAGGTCTCGTCTACAGGTCTACAGGTCTCGTCTACAGGTCTACAGGTCTACAGGTCTGGTCTACAGGTCTACAGGTCAGGTCTACAGGTCAGGTTTACAGGTGTACAGGTGTACAGGTCTGGTCTACAGGTCAGGTCTACAGGTCAGGTCTACAGGTGTACAGGTGTACAGGTGTACAGGTCTGGTCTACAGGTCAGGTCTACAGGTCTACAGGTCAGGTCTACAGGTCTACAGGTGTACAGGTCTACAGGTCTGGTCTACAGGTCAGGTCTACAGGTCTACAGGTCTGGTCTACAGGTCAGGTCTACAGGTCAGGTCTACAGGTCTACAGGTCAGGTCTACAGGTCAGGTCTACAGGTCTACAGGTCAGGTCTACAGGTCAGGTCTACAGGTCTACAGGTCTACAGGTCAGGTCTACAGGTCTACAGGTCAGGTAACTGTGTGTTACCGTGTGTTAGTGTGTGTTAGGGGCGTGCTACAGGTCTGCAGGTCAGGTGCTACCTGGGGGACAGGTGAATGTAAACAGGAAGTATAATGGAGTCAGTGAGTTACCTGGGGGACAGGTGAATGTCAGGGACCTGGACAGAGACGCTGCAGAGACAGGAAGTGGTTATTTTGCCGCAGTGAAGCGCCACATGTGTTCTGTGGTGAGAAACCGTCGGATCAGTTTGTTCTTCACATCAGACTCAGAGCTGCTGCTGGGAAAGTTTCACCTGCTGCGTCGACGGTAACCACTTCCTGCTGAGATTGGCAGAAACAATCTGGACGTTTTTTCCGACGAGTTCCCCTGAAACGTCTGTTTGTTGTCACGGTGACGTCAGGAACCTGTTATCTTTTTGTCTCTGTTGTTCTGGTTTCAGCGAGGCAAATAAAACTTGAACTTCACTGGAAACTGAACAACAAACAACAGCTGAGTCACACTGTGTGTGTGTGTGTGTGTGTGTTTTGTACATATTGTGTGTACTGTGTACGTGTGTGTACATGTGTGTATGTGTGTAGGGTCAGGGTCCTGTGACCTATGTGGGTGCACTCATATGTCTATCTTTGTGAGGACCAATTTCAGTTTTAAACCATCATTGTGAGGACATTTCGGCCTCGCTCTGACGTCGGTGTCACTAAGTGAGTTTCATCATCACGCAGTTCAAACAGGCTGCATGCTAACTGAGCCAACTGACTAAGCTAGCGTTAGCATGCTAACATCTGAGCCGTTCTGAGTACAGGAGGTGATCTGCGGTTCGGTCGGCGTCTCTGCTGTTTAATAACGGCGCCGGTCTGGAACAGCACAACAGATTCACTGAAGTCTTGACTCGGTTTTATGGTGCAACCTGGTTTAGTGAATCACTAGTTAGAAACTAGTTAGTCGTTACTGAAGGACTTTATGTTCAAACTGAAGGATCCATGAAGAGAAACAGTCCTAGTTAGCATCAGGGTCAGGGGTCAGGGGTCAGGGGTCAGGCAAGGCTTTATGTCAATGAGGGTCCTCACAAGTATAGAAAGACAAACGTGGGTGTGTCTTTCAGAACTGCATCTGTTGGTTGTGTGTATGTGTGTGTGTTATGTGTGTGTGTTATATGTGTGTGTGTGTGTGTGTGTGTGTGTGTGTGTGTGTGTGTGTGTGTGTGTGTGTGTGTGTATGTGTGTGTGTGTGTGTGTGTGTGTGTGTTATGTATGTGTGTGTGTGTGTTATATGTGTGTGTATGTGTGTGTGTGTGTGTGTGTATGTGTGTGTGTGTGTGTATTATATGTGTGTGTGTGTGTGTGTGTGTATGTGTGTGTGTGTGTGTGTGTGTGTATGTGTGTGTGTGTGTGTGTGTGTATGTGTGTGTGTGTGTGTGTGTGTGTGTGTGTGTGTGTGTGTATGTATGTGTGTGTGTGTGTGTGTGTGTATGTGTATGTGTGTGTGTGTGTGTGTATGTGTGTGTGTGTGTGTGTGTGTGTGTGTGTGTGTGTGTGTGTGTGTGTGTGTGTGTGTGTGTGTGTGTGTGTATGTGTGTGTGTGTGTGTGTGTGTGTGTGTGTATGTATGTGTGTGTGTGTGTGTGTGTGTGTGTGTGTTATATGTGTGTGTGTGTGTGTGTGTGTGTGTGTGTGTGTGTGTGTGTGTGTGTGTGTGTGTGTGTGTTATATGTGTGTGTGTGTGTGTATGTGTGTGTGTGTTATATGTGTGTGTGTGTGTATGTGTGTGTGTTATATGTGTGTGTGTGTGTGTTATATGTGTGTGTGTGTGTGTGTTATATGTGTGTGTATTATGTGTGTTATATGTGTGTGTGTGTGTGTGTGATATATGTGTGTGTGTGTGTGTGTGTGTATGTTATATGTGTGTTATGTGTGTGTGTGTGTGTGTGTGTGTTATATGTGTGTGTTATGTGTGTTATATGTGTGTGTGTGTGTGTGTGTGTTATATGTGTGTGTGTGTGTGTGTGTGTGTATGTGTTATATGTGTGTTATGTGTGTGTGTGTGTGTGTGTGTGTGTGTGTATGTGTTATATGTGTGTGTGTGTGTGTGTTATATGTGTGTTATGTGTGTGTGTGTGTGTGTGTGTGTGTGTATGTGTTATATGTGTGTGTGTGTGTGTGTTATATGTGTGTTATATGTGTGTGTGTGTTATATGTGTGTGTGTGTTATATGTGTGTGTGTTATGTATTCAGGACTCTTCCTGACCCCCCCCCCCCTGCTGATGCAGCTGTAATCGGACTCTGTGTTTCCATGAGAACAAAGCCTTCGTCACGGCTGCAACACAAACACCTTCTGAACAAAGGCGGCCATGTTTCCAGAACGCCGTCCTCCCATAAATCCCGGCGGCTCTCGGCTCTGAGCGGTTTGACACTGAGAGCTGCTGAGAGTCATGCCTCTGCCCCGACGCCGCTCATCTTTCCTGGGACAGCCGTCCTCCGAGCGCCCGGCCCACGCCTCATGTGGACGGATCGGGACGGCCGGAACCGGCGCCCCCCGCGGCGTCTTCGTGGGCTCCGCCCCCCCAATGGGCGGGGCCTCCTGCCTGGGGACACGGGTGTCCCGGCGGGCGCTGGGTATCAGCAGCGTGTTCCTGCAGGGAATGAGAAGCAGCACGGCGCCGGTGCTACCCCGGGCCGGGGAGGCTGCAGGTCACGGGGGGGCGGCGGCCGGACTGAACAGTTGCCTGATGGAGTACAGAGACAAAGTGAGAGCGCTGGAACAGCTGAACCAGCAGCTGGAGGAACAGATCCGGCTCTGTCTGGACCGCAAAGCATCCAGCGCCGGAGCCTGGGGGCCCCTCAGGAGGGACTGGGAGGACGTCTACAGACAGGTGAGGACAGGTGGAGGGACTGGGAGGAGGTCTACAGACAGGTGGAGGGACTGGGAGCAGGTCTACAGACAGGTGAGGACAAGTGGAGGGACTGGGAGCAGGTCTACAGACAGGTGAGGACAGGTGGAGGGACTGGGAGGAGGTCTACAGACAGGTGGAGGGACTGGGAGCAGGTCTACAGACAGGTGAGGACAGGTGGAGGGACTGGGAGCAGGTCTACAGACAGGTGAGGACAGGTGGAGGGACTGGGAGCAGGTCTACAGACAGGTGGAGGGACTGGGAGCAGGTCTACAGACAGGTGAGGACAGGTGGAGGGACTGGGAGCAGGTCTACAGACAGGTACATGAAACACATCGAGTCGTTCAGCCGCTTCACCTGCTCTGACGGGACAGTCTGACTGCATGTGAACACAGAGAGGCTAACAGCTAATACAGCTAACTCACTGACTCCATTATACTTCCTGTTTACATTCCCAAAAGCATCATGGGGACTGTAGTTCCCAAAGGGTGAGGGTGGGGGCGCCGTGAGCCACAGTGACAGAAAGCCCCCCGGTGTAAATTCACTTTATTATTCTTGAAATCTCAAACGTTGACAAGCAGACAAATATTAAAAAGTCTTGGCGTCGACCTAAAGTGATTAGTTTGTACTGTAGCATCCTGAGGTGGGGAACTCTCCCAGCATGCACCGGGGCCACGGACGGAGGGACAGGGTGGTCCTGCCGCATGAAGTGATGCGGCGTGAGAGCTGCTGCCCAACACGAACCTACAGAAGAAACTCAGGTTCCGCAGTGAAGTTACTTGAGTTCACGTGTGAGCGAGTCCCGGCGGCCTGTGGACGTCCACCACAGCGTCCCGCTGCGTCTCGCTGCGTCCCGCTGCGTCCACAGCGTCCCGCTGCATCCACAGCGTCCACAGCGTCCCGCTGCGTCCACAGCGTCCCGCTGCATCCACAGCGTCCACAGCGTCTCGCTGCGTCCACAGCGTCCCGCTGCATCCACAGCGTCCACAGCGTCCACAGCGTCTCGCTGCGTCCACAGCGTCCCGCTGCGTCCACAGCGTCCCGCTGCATCCACAGCGTCCACAGCGTCTCGCTGCGTCCACAGCGTCCCGCTGCGTCCACAGCGTCCCGCTGCAGCTCCTGCACGCCGTGTCTATAAACGGCTGCATGTTTACATTTTGTCTCTACGGTTCACTCGCTTTCTAAAGAGGAACCGCTAAAATACACAACACACTGTGAGCTGCTTCACTCCGACGCATCGGGGGAAACCCCAAACTCGTGTGGTGACGCACGCGGGTGTTACCATGGTTACCGACTGATGTTGTATAAACAGGACACGTGATCTACTCTCACAGTCGAACGGTCGGTCTGCTTTGTTTCCCACAAACCGCCAGAGCCACCAGCTGGTCTCGGCCCCCCCAACAGGTGAATCCGTCCTGGAGGACTGATCCCCGAGTCTGGTTCTTCTTCTTTAAGGACCCTGTTCGGGGTAAACCAGAACCGGCTGACGTGCCGAGAACCGGAGACGATTAATCAGCTGTTAGCATTTCTATTACTGTGATGCTGGTGCTTTAATCATTACACATTCATGACTAATCAATATGTGTATGTGTATAGATGTGTGTATAGATGTGTGTGTGTGTGTGTGTGTGTATAGATGTGTGTGTGTGTGTGTGTGTGTATAGATGTGTGTGTGTGTGTATAGATGTGTGTGTATAGATGTGTGTGTGTGTGTATAGATGTGTGTGTGTATAGATGTGTGTGTATAGATGTGTGTGTGTGTGTGTATAGATGTGTGTGTATAGATGTGTGTATAGATGTGTGTGTGTGTGTGTATGTGTATGTGTATAGATGTGTGTGTGTGTGTATAGATGTGTGTGTATAGATGTGTGTGTGTGTGTATAGATGTGTGTGTATAGATGTGTGTGTGTGTGTATAGATGTGTGTGTATAGATGTGTGTATAGATGTGTGTGTGTGTGTATAGATGTGTGTGTGTGTGTGTATAGATGTGTGTGTGTATAGATGTGTGTGTATAGATGTGTGTGTGTGTGTATAGATGTGTGTGTGTATAGATGTGTGTGTGTGTGTATAGATGTGTGTGTGTGTGTGTATAGATGTGTGTGTGTATAGATGTGTGTGTATAGATGTGTGTGTGTGTGTATAGATGTGTGTGTGTATAGATGTGTGTGTGTGTGTGTATAGATGTGTGTGTGTGTATAGATGTGTGTGTGTGTGTATAGATGTGTGTGTGTGTATAGATGTGTGTGTGTGTGTATAGATGTGTGTGTGTATAGATGTGTGTGTGTGTGTGTATAGATGTGTGTGTGTGTATAGATGTGTGTGTGTGTGTATAGATGTGTGTGTGTGTATAGATGTGTGTGTGTGTGTATAGATGTGTGTGTGTGTGTGTGTGTGTATAGATGTGTATAGATGTGTGTATGTGTATAGATGTGTGTGTGTGTGTGTATAGATGTGTGTGTGTATAGATGTGTGTGTATAGATGTGTGTGTGTGTGTATAGATGTGTGTGTGTATAGATGTGTGTGTATAGATGTGTGTGTATAGATGTGTGTGTGTGTGTGTGTGTGTGTAGATGTGTGTGTATAGATGTGTGTATAGATGTGTGTGTGTGTGTGTGTGTGTATAGATGTGTGTGTGTGTATGTGTATGTGTATAGATGTGTGTGTGTGTGTATGTGTATGTGTATAGATGTGTGTGTGTGTGTATAGATGTGTGTGTATAGATGTGTGTGTGTGTGTATAGATGTGTGTGTATAGATGTGTGTGTGTGTGTATAGATGTGTGTGTATAGATGTGTGTGTGTGTGTATAGATGTGTGTATGTGTATAGATGTGTGTGTGTGTGTATAGATGTGTGTGTGTGTATAGATGTGTGTGTGTGTGTGTATAGATGTGTGTGTGTGTATAGATGTGTGTGTGTGTGTGTGTGTGTATAGATGTGTATAGATGTGTGTGTGTGTATAGATGTGTGTGTGTATAGATGTGTGTGTGTATAGATGTGTGTGTATAGATGTGTGTGTGTGTGTATAGATGTGTGTGTGTATAGATGTGTGTGTGTGTATAGATGTGTGTGTGTGTGTGTGTGTATAGATGTGTGTGTGTGTGTGTGTGTGTGTATATATGTGTGTGTGTGTGTGTGTGTGTGTGTGTGTGTGTGTATATATGTGTGTGTGTGTGTATAGATGTGTATAGATGTGTGTATGTGTATAGATGTGTGTGTGTGTGTATAGATGTGTATAGATGTGTGTATGTGTATAGATGTGTGTGTGTGTGTGTGTGTGTGTGTATAGATGTGTATAGATGTGTGTGTGTGTATAGATGTGTGTGTGTGTGTGTGTGTAGATGTGTGTGTGTGTATAGATGTGTGTGTGTGTGTGTGTGTGTATAGATGTGTATAGATGTGTGTGTGTGTATAGATGTGTGTGTGTGTGTGTATAGATGTGTGTGTGTGTGTGTGTGTATAGATGTGTGTGTGTGTGTGTGTATAGATGTGTATAGATGTGTGTGTGTGTATAGATGTGTGTGTGTGTGTGTATAGATGTGTGTGTGTGTGTGTGTGTATAGATGTGTATAGATGTGTGTGTGTGTATAGATGTGTGTGTGTGTGTGTGTGTGTGTATAGATGTGTGTATAGATGTGTGTATGTGTATAGATGTGTGTGTGTGTGTGTGTGTGTATAGATGTGTATAGATGTGTGTGTGTGTATAGATGTGTGTATAGATGTGTGTGTGTGTGTGTGTGTGTGTGTGTGTGTGTGTGTGTGCTGCCCCCTGCTGGCTGCTGCTGCTCTCAGCGCTCTGATTTCCCGTGTTTTCTGCAGGTCAGTGAAGCGATCCTGGACAACGCTCGGCTGATGCTGCAGACGGAGAACGTTCAGGCCAACGCCGAGGACTTCAAGGACAGGTCAGAGGTCACACACACACACACACACACACACACACACACACACACACACACTGAACCCTGTGATGTCACGGCGTGACGACACAGCGACACCTGAGCTGAGCCGCTTTAACGTGTTCGCCCTGCAGGTACGAGAACGAGCAGCCGTTCAGGAAGGCGGTGGAGGAGGAGATCAGCTCTCTGTACAAAGTGATCGACGACGCCAACCTGACGAAGGCCGAGCTCGAGGAGCAGATGGAGAACATGAGAGCTGAGCTACGCAACCTGGAGCGCAACCACGAGCAGGTGCCACCAAACTCTGTTCAAAAAACACACGATTTAACCTCAAACCACAAGACGCGTATCCACTGGGCAGAACATTTTAACACCTCAGCAGTTTAACAAAGAGAAAACTACAAGTTGTTCGTCAGCATTAAAAACTCCAGACGGAGCTGCTTTTCAGCGACTCGTCTGTCTCTTCACACAGATTCTACTGAGTCGATGCCACTTTCACTGCACTGAACTAATAATGGAGTCTGGTCTGCAGTGTGCCACTCGAATAATTAGACTTTACGTGACTAAGACTAGACTAAGCGTGCAATAAAACCCCACTATAAAACCCAGAGTAAATGAAAAGATAATTAAATCCTTCTTCTGTCTTTAAATGTGTGTTTTTGAAAGGAATTAATTTAATTGTTTAATTAAATTGGCATTTGTTATTCTGTCTTTAAATGATAAAGTTCACTTTACAACTAAAAGCTAAATTTAGTAAAACGACAATAAACAAAAAGATCATCATTTTAAAATGGAACTGCATCGTTATATTTCTATTTTATTTATAATTCTTATATATTTAATATTTTTCATTTGAACACAAAGGAAACAGAATGTAATGAAGTTAAAATTCGGATGAACCGACTCGGTCTGTCTGGCAGCATTTTAACTTCACGTTCTGCTCATGAGCGGGAAACTGATCCGGTCATGTGACCTGTCCACTTCCTGTCCGTCTGTCCACTTCCTGTCCGTCTGTCCACTTCCTGTCCGTCTGTCCTGACAGGACGTGCGAGTCCTCTACAGTCAGATGGCAGGACGCGAGGTGGATGAACCCGACGCTCCCATAGAAACCAGTCTGGACCAGATCCTGGCCTACATCAGGAGCCACTGGGAGAAGGTGACGGAGAGGAACCGAGCCGAGACGGACAGCTACCTGGAGTGTAAGGTGAGGACGGGTCACCTGCACAGGTGTCCTCACATGCTGGACTCGTCTGATGGTGTGTGTGTGTGTGTTGCTGCAGGAGGCGCAGTGTGTGAGCAGCAGACTGAGTCCTGAGGAGGAGCAGGTGGAGGCGCTGAAGGCCGAGTGTAACGACACCGGCTGCAAGATCCAGAATCTGCAGGCCGAGACCGAGTCCATCAGAGCGCTGGTGAGACTCACGCAGCGATCGATAACCCGATCGATCAATAGCTATCAACACGCCATCACGTGTCTGTTGTCGTCCTGCAGAAACGAGGCCTGGAGAACTCCCTGGGCGACGCCCGGCACTGGCACGACGTGGAGCTGCAGAACCTGGGCTCGGTGGTGGCCAAGCTGGAGGCGGAGCTGGCCGACGTGCGCGGCGAGATCGAACAGCAGCGCCGCGACTACGACACGCTGCTGAGCAACAAGCAGCGTCTGGAGCAGGAGATCAGCATGTACCACGGCGTCCTGGACGGAGAGGAGAGCCGCTTCCAGCCCACCGAGACGCCGTGAGTCACCGCACGCACCCCCGACAAACCGGGGTCATGTGACCAAACACTCCGAGGTCACTGCAGATTCAAACATTTCCAAACGCCAAGATTAGAACCTTGAAATGTCATAAACATCCTGTAATCACAACACGTTTAATTACTGTGGAAATTAACGATTAAATTTACCTGTCCAGGTGTTCAGGTCTGCACTCACAGCCTGAGGGAGCCAGTGCTTCTGCTCCTCCAGACTCCAGGACCGACACTGCAGGACCTGCAGGACCTGCAGGACCTCCAGGACAGTGATCCCAGCGGAGGATCTGAGGAGCAGACTGAAGTCCAGCAGAGACTTTCTGGATGTTTGTGTTTCTTCAGACAAACGTGGACTCTGTGAGGTTGAACCGGTCTCTGCTGGAGGATTTTCTACCTGGTGACGTGTGCAGGTGTGAATGGTGCTGAGAACCTGCAGCAGGAAGTCCACAGTGAGCAGAATTCAACAGGAGGCAGCGAATCAGAGTGATGATCTGAGGTCATGTGATCTGAATCTGATCTGAAAGTGTTTTTGCTGAATGTGACTGTGATGTCAGAAGAAGTCCTCAGGTAAACCAGTTCCCAGAACACCTGAAGATCCGACCCGAACCGCTGCTCAGGGGTTCTGGATCGGTCCGGCTTCTGATTGGACTCAACAGAACCAATCGGAATTTGCCGGCAGGTGGCCAGATCAGTAGATCCCTTTGTAATTAGCTACAGCAGCTAATCCAGGAAGCTAATACCTGTTGAGAGTCGAGCGTTGATGACACTTCTGTAAAATAACGCGGACGCTTTGGGTCTGTGTCGTTTCCTGAATCTCTACAGTTCCAGGTGCGAGCGTAAAGTTAGCGTGACCCAAAGTCACAACAAGTCCGGGAGCGAGGCACAAGCACCTGCAGCGCCATGACGCGTCAACTCTCCAGATCGTCATGACGGCCGAGCCTTCTGTTGCACTTCAGTCCCTCGTATGGAAAAACACTGAATACGTTTCCCACAATGCACCTGGATATAATAATATATATTACTGTGCCGCGTTCACTTCATACGTGACGGATCGTAGCGATGAAAGATTCTCCTGTTTGCGACTTCGCGTCATCAGTCGGTCGTTTGAGAGTTAAAATACTGTGAACTGACGAGATGACATCATCAAGGTGGGTTTGATTACGCTGAACGACGTGAGGCGGCCATGTTTGTTTTGGTTTTCAGACTCACCGGGTCAGATACATCAGAGCTCGCAGCGTCAGAGCCTCTGTGCACCCCTTCAGGTGACGGAGTTACCTGCCAGACATCAACACACACCTGGGAGGAATGAGGTGGTCACGTGACCAGTTCATGACTTAAACTAGTGATCAATCACAAAGCATTGTGGGATACTGACCTTTGACCTCGTCGTGTTAAATAAATCTAACACACCTTGTAACAAACACTGTGAGGACACACAGGTGCTTTAAAGGACGTCAGGTGTGTTTGACCTGTTTCACTCTGAAGTGATGACATCATCATGTCATGTGACCGAGGGCTCAGTTTTCTGATCAATAAAACCCGTTTTCTGATGATTATGTTTGATTCAGTGTTTCTGTTTAAACTTCTGCTGCCTGAGGAAATAAAAGTTTTAAAGTGATTTTAAAGTGTGTCTGTCTGCTGCTTCCGGAGGCCGTAAAATGCTGCGTTTTTTAAACAGAGTCTGGCTCGAGACAGAAAACAGGAATATTTCCAGCTGAAGTTAAAACTTCAAACCTTCTTCACCTGAAGTGACTCATTTTCACACACATTTAGTCTGGTTCAGATTTTCATCCTGAAACACGAAAACTTTCATATTTAATATAAAATGTTTGATCAGTTTGAGGGAAAGTGGAAATGAAAAGATATTTCTGGTCACTTCTCAGTTTACAGTTTTTCTCAGTTGCTAAAACACTGAACCCTACTGTCTGAACCCACCGACTGAATCAATCGCTCTGTTGGCAAAACCATCAGCACTTCTCACCTGTTCAGACACAACTGGCCAACACGTTTTCACTGTGATGCACCCGTGCTGCATGACGCTGAGCACAGGTGACAAAAGTCAAACACAGTTAAAGCACAGACGTCACCACCTGAACACGACAACTCGAAACTGATCCCACCTGTGGCGAATGATGTGAGGGAACATGTGCAGTAAGCCAGCTCAGAGAGCGCTGGTCTGTGAGGCCCTGCAACGGATAGAAACCTGAGAGGAAGAGGAGGTCGAGGCGGTCAGCGAAGACCAGGAACAGTAATACCTGATGAACTCAGAGCGACTGGGACTGACCACGTTCCTGTCCGTGGTGTGAGCATGAGGGAGGCTGGACAACCAAACACCAGCAGAGTCACTGTGTCCACCATGACCCCAAGATTTAGAGAAGAGGACAGGTAATTACCTTTTTTGACATTATAGTACAGCATGTAAATGTTGACGGCAATCACTGTATGAAATACTATATCCTGTACCACAGTAAATATGTTTCAGTACATCACTGTACCAATATACTGCAGTGTTGTAATGGAGGGCTGGTCTAACTGTTTGTAGAACTGAAAGGCTGCCACCTGGAGGTGGGAGGACAGGTATGTCCTCCCCACACCAAGAGACCCTAATTGTTGATGTGGTCCAGGAGAACAATGCCTGAGAACTGAGTGAGATTCAGCAGAAGATCATTGAGGACCGTGTAAATCCTGAGGGGATCGACAGCGTCAGAGTCAAAGGCACGTATCCGGACACGTTCGATGTTGAGTACTCTGAGTAGCGACTCACTGTATTTTCCGTATCACTTACAAAACTATCTCTTTCTGCAGAGGGTTTTTCAGCTGGAGGCAATGAAGGACCCCATGAATACATCGACATGACGAAGCTGGGTTTAATCTCACCAGAAGAAGGAGAGGCCGTGACGTGATTGGCCATCGGGCTGATGTTGGTGTTGCTGGGCAGCGTGGCGGCAATGTCACATCATGAGCTGCCATCAGCGATCATGGGGTTGTCCGCCATCATGCCGACCTGGCGCCCTACAACACTCAGCTCTGAGATGCTCTGTCAGGGCAGCAGGACGAGCGTCCCATCTGTTGTTTGGGACAGTGAGTTTTCACAGAGCCCTCCAGGTCAGAGCGGGTCAATATGAACCAAGGTTTTATCAGTCTTTGCCTTCCACCGTACCCCCCTCTCCTAAAGCCCACTGAGGAATTCTTCCCCTCATGGCGGTGGAAGGTATATGAACGCCAACCTTACACCAGGGGAAATCTCCTGCAGGCCATGGGACCTGGAGACGGCGTGCCGGGCCTGGAGACGGCGTGCCGAGCCTGGAGACGGCGTGCCGGGCCTGGAGACGGCGTGCCGGGCCTGGAGACGGCGTGCAGAGCCTGGAGACGGCGTGCCGGGCCTGGAGACGGCGTGCAGAGCCTGGAGACGGCGTGCCGGGCCTGGAGACGGCGTGCAGAGCCTGGAGACGGCGTGCCGGGCCTGGAGACGGCGTGCAGAGCCTGGAGACGGCGTGCAGAGCCTGGAGACGGCGTGCCGGGCCTGGAGACGGCGTGCAGAGCCTGGAGACGGCGTGCCGGGCCTGGAGACGGCGTGCAGAGCCTGGAGACGGCGTGCCGGGCCTGGAGACGGCGTGGCAGGGGTTTTCCCCCCGTGGCCTGGCCAGAATGTGGCCTGTGATGTGGATGGGGTCCTGAGGCCTGACCCAGTACGGAGACATGATGCTGTGGCTGAGTAATGCACTTATTTGTATAAGTTTGTACTTTATTGGGCTTCCTGTACACCAGCGGAAAACACATAAGACTTCTGTTTTGTCTTTTTGTCCGAGTGCTAAATGCACAGGTTTGTTTTGCGACATGCGTTTATCCCACAGTGAACAATAAACACTTATTTCTCCAGCTTCGTGTCCCGAGCCTCGTGTTTTCTATTGTTCTACGTAGCGTTTAGCGGCTGTTCGGTAGTGTGTTTAAGTGTGATCGACTCGAGGCGATTTGACAACAGTTCAGTTCTGAGCACAGACTGAACTGTTCTGAGGTGAAAGGTTGGTTTTGCAGGAAGAGTCTGAGGTTCTGTGAATGCAGCTTAAATTGTGTTTTGCGTTCACAGTTTAGAGAAAAGGGGAGCAGCTTTCAGGAAATGTGTCTTAGCGATCGAGAAACTAATCGATAAGTAATTAACGAGTTGTTCACACACATCAGGCAGACGGATGATTGTTGTTTTCAGACTTACATTCACACAGACGCTGATGGAAACACGTCAGCTCGTACAGTAACGCTCAGGTATCCTCTCGTCCTTCTCTCCACACGGCGGTGTCACGATGTCCGTCGGTGTTTGCCGGAGGTTCGGTCTGAAACCGTGTTTCTTTAACGGGTAAACGGGTGTAGACAGAGAGCAGTCAGTCCGCCACCACACCTGTCGCGTATTACCTGAATATAAGGAAAACACCTGCCAGCTGTTCTCCTCTTCACCTGCAACACAGAGCCGTCCCACCTGTCTGCACACCTCAAGGATCAATTATCAATAATCAATTCCCTCCAACGCCCGAGCAGGAAGCAGACCGCGCATCCTGTCTCCACTTCAATCTGGTTTCTTAATGGACTGAATACTTCAGTGTAATCCTGAAACAAGTTTCCTGTCGTCCTCGTTTCCGAGGACAACAGTCGTCCTCGTTTCCGAGGACAACAGCGGGGTTTCCGTCGGCGAAGACGGAGCTAGAGGCGATGGTGGCGGGAGGAGGCTGTCAGTAACGAATCTGCGGAGCGAGCCAGCCGTCCGGTTCGGGACACTGAGCGCTGCAGCCGAAGCTTCTCTGAAGAACGTATCGACACAGCGCTGCCTGAGGTTTCCTCGGCTCCCTCTGGGACGCCGTGAACGTGAACGTTGTTACGCCTCAAGCGCTTCCAGGTCAGTCCGCTTCACCTGTAGGTCTCCCTGAGCTCGCGGTGGCTCGGTGGTCCACTCTTCGGTGTCGGATATTCGCCCCTCGCCGCTCTGGCAGCTGTAGTTTTAAGGTCGGTTGCCGCTTCGCTGAGCTTCTGTTGTGTTTCCTCCCTCACGTCCTGACGTCTCCTGACGGCGGAGACGCTCCCGTCCACCGCTGCCAGTCCACCATTACACCGCCGTGTCCTCGGTGACTGCTGCCCCTAACCCTGTACTTCCCCTCCTCTATTAACTAGGATAAAGTCTGAAGACCACTTGTTGGGTTAGACTTCCTGTTACTATTATTCTGAATAAAGATCAGACGCTTCAGTCAGGAAACAGCAGCCTCTTTAATGATCCACAAACCTCTCAGGAAAACACTGAATCAATCATAAATTAATCAATAAAAATAACAGTGGTGGAGGCTGGAGAGGGCCAACTCCATAACATCCGTTCAATAAAACGATCGAATATTAACTTTATTAACACGCAACGCCGAGCTTTCAGATTTACCCTCCACCTCGGAAACAACCGACTGCTGTCAGCCGCGCGTCATGGCCTTCATCATATTCCAGAATTAGGTCACATGATAACGACTGAACCGTCTCCATGACAAAATCAATCTGCTGAGGAAGACCACAAGAAGCAGCTGAAAGCTCTGGAAAGTTTCCAGTGAGAACTATATAACTCAATTCTCATACTCATATTCTTTTTAAATGATGCAAATCCAAAACATTAGTAAATCAATAATAATAATAATGACATATACTGTTTATATAACAGTAATTATTAATTACGGTTTAATACATATTTAATAGATTTGGATTGTTTGAACACCATATTAATTAACATTCACTGAGTTACTCAGGTGAATCTCAGTCACCTGGAAAACTCGTGGAGGTCCACGTGGCGCCTCGACGACTCAACATCAAATCAGTAAGACGAAATGAATAATCATAAGTCTTCGTTATTTAACGAGAACACAAGGGGGCGTCACTTCCTGCTCCTCAGAGGACGTCTTTCCTCTAGCGCCCCCCGCAGGACAAACATGTTTATCTCCGCTGCTGTTCAGCCCCATTCAGCGTGAACTTCACAGGGGAGGACCTGGTCTGTGACAGACGCTCAGCAGGACAAAGACCAAAGCCTCCTCAGGGGGGGCGCCGCAGAGCTGAAGGGGAGGCGACGGTACTGCAGCAGGTGGATCTGAGTCAGAAACCTCCTCCTCAGAGTCCTAACTCCGTCAGACCTGAACTCAGACATGAAACACATTGAATCGTTCAGTGCGACTCGCACTTCCTGCAGAACCTGCCTGAGAATCCTGCTGTTTCTAAGTTTCCTTCAGTCTCACAGTGATCCAGAGACAGCTGTCTGTCCGTCCACGGGTCCACTGCAGACAGGAGCTGCTGACTGCTGGTTCGGCTGCTCTGATGGGACAGTCTGACTGCATGTGGACACAGACGGGCTAACAGACGGCTAACAGACGGCTACGGGCTAACAGACGTGTCTGTAGAGACCAGCAGCACCGACCTGCAGCTGACATCACAGCAGACCAGCTGACCAGCTGTGACGGGGCCTCGCTCTCCTCATGGCTTTAATTGTTTCTGCCGTCTGATTGGCTCCCAAACAGGCCGGTATGTTGGTGTTAGCATGTTAGCATCTATCAGATTAGCAACAACATTTTTCACTTCCTCAATTTTCATACAAAAGTCAAATTTCACAGAGAAACAATTTTTACTTTACAATAATTATTATGGGGGGGGGCACATACAGATTACAGTCACTGACCAGAGCAGGTGATGTTAAAGTCCGCCCCCCTCCCCTACAGGCAGAACAGGTACATCGTCAGCCTGTAGGGGGCGCTGGCAGATATCGCACTCTGTTTGGTCGTTTCACGTGCCTGCAGCTCCACTTCCTGTCCGTCAGCCGATCAATAAAACAGTCCGGTGACCTCGGCCACAGAAACGGATCCGAGCAGTCGTCCTGTTTCAAGTCAGCTTCCTGTTGGTCGTTTCAATCAAGTATAAAATCAATATTTAATATTAATCAGTCCACACGCTCACTAATAGCACAATGCTAGCAGCTAGCCTCGGCGGGCTAGCTCGACCTGGCGTCAGCGTGCAGGTCTGAGCCCGGCCGTCGTACCGATAAAGCTCAGTGAGCGCCAGCGGAGGGCGCCGCCTCCCCGCCTGCTGCCGTCAGTAACACATCAATCCTCGGCCTCTGAACGAGGCTTTAGGCGGGCTGCAGCGGGACGCAGCCGACCCCGACCCCCCCCTCGTGGCAGACCATGGGGGCCATGAAGGTCCAGCGGTTGGTGTCGGGGTTGTACATCTCCACGGAGCTGAGGTTGGACTGTCCGTCGTAGCCGCCCACCGCGTACAGACGCCCCGACGTAGAAACCAGCGACACTCTGCTGCGCCGCGTGTTCATGGCCACCAGGAGGCTCCACTGACCCGACGCCGAGCCGAACACCTCCGCCCCGCTCAGGAAGCCCGAGCCGTCGTACCCCCCCGCCACGTACATGTGACTGCCGAGAGCCGCCGCCCCGTGACGACAGCGCTTGTTCATCATGGCCGCCGCCGGGTGCCAGCGGTTAGTGTGGTGGTTGTAGTACTCCACCTGCAGGACGGGAGGGGAAGTACAACACACAACACTTTACACGTGCTGTTAACGAACTTCTGTCAGGACCGAAACATGCTAATTATAGATCGCGTTCAATATTTCACGTTTTTCTCTTCGTCACAAAACTGACCGTGTTGAAGATCTGTAAACCGTCATGGCCGCCGGAGACAAAGATGCGTCCGTCAAACACCGTCACCCCGGCAGCGCTGCGACTCGCGCTCATCTCCGTCACCACCGTCCACCTGCAACAGGTCATTATCAATCAGACTGATCAGATTATTGTCTCAACATATGACTCATCACAGACACAGGAAATAACTATTTATTTATTCAAACGTCACAAAGTAACATCGCCGTCGATCTGAACCTCCGAGTCTTCAGGTGGAAATCGGATCACGTGCAGGTAAAAACCCTTTCAATTCTCCGCCAACCAGGTTATTGATCAATTTAAATGTTTTGTAACCTATAATTATTACTAATGTAATAATAATAATAATAATATAATAGGAGACGATGAAGCTAACGGCGGGCCCCTGGATGAAGCTGGCCCCTGGATGAAGCTGGCCCCTGGATGAAGCTGGCCCCTGGATGAAGCTAACTGCTGGCCCCTGGATGAAGCTGGCCCCTGGATGAAGCTAACTGCTGGCCCCTGGATGAAGCTGGCCCCTGGATGAAACTAACTGCTGGCCCCTGGATGAAGCTGGCCCCTGGATGAAGCTAATGGTGGGCCCCTGGATGAAGCTAATGGCGGGCCCCTGGATGAAGCTAATGGCGGGCCCCTGGATGAAGCTAACTGCTGGCCCCTGGATGAAGCTGGCCCCTGGATGAAACTAACTGCTGGCCCCTGGATGAAGCTGGCCCCTGGATGAAACTAACTGCTGGCCCCTGGATGAAGCTGGCGCCTGGATGAAGCTGGCCCCTGGATGAAGCTGGCCCCTGGATGAAGCTAACTGCTGGCCCCTGGATGAAGCTAATGGTGGGCCCCTGGATGAAGCTAATGGCGGGCCCCTGGATGAAGCTGGCCCCTGGATGAAGCTAACTGCTGGCCCCTGGATGAAGCTGGCCCCTGGATGAAGCTGGCCCCTGGATGAAACTAACTGCTGGCCCCTGGATGAAGCTGGCCCCTGGATGAAGCTGGCCCCTGGATGAAGCTAACTGCTGGCCCCTGGATGAAGCTGGCGCCTGGATGAAGCTGGCCCCTGGATGAAGCTAACTGCTGGCCCCTGGATGAAGCTAATGGTGGGCCCCTGGATGAAGCTAACTGCTGGCCCCTGGATGAAGCTGGCCCCTGGATGAAGCTAACTGCTGGCCCCTGGATGAAGCTGGCCCCTGGATGAAGCTGGCCCCTGGATGAAACTAACTGCTGGCCCCTGGATGAAGCTGGCCCCTGGATGAAGCTGGCCCCTGGATGAAGCTAACTGCTGGCCCCTGGATGAAGCTAATGGCGGGCCCCTGGATGAAGCTAATGGCGGGCCCCTGGATGAAGCTAACTGCTGGCCCCTGGATGAAGCTGGCCCCTGGATGAAACTAACTGCTGGCCCCTGGATGAAGCTGGCCCCTGGATGAAGCTGGCCCCTGGATGAAGCTAACTGCTGGCCCCTGGATGAAGCTAATGGCGGGCCCCTGGATGAAGCTAACTGCTGGCCCCTGGATGAAGCTAATGGCGGGCCCCTGGATGAAGCTAATGGCGGGCCCCTGGATGAAGCTAACGGCTGGCCCCTGGATGAAGCTAACTGCTGGCCCCTGGATGAAGCTGGCCCCTGCTGTCAGGTGAGACTCACCTGTCGGTCTCTGGAGAGTAACACTCCACCGAGTTCAGCGATGATTTTCCGTCGTAGCCGCCGCACACGTAGATGTGTCCGTCAATCACAACTGTTCCCATGGCGCTGAGGACGACAACATGTGTTATTACTCCTCTGTTTCGTATTGATCGGGGTATTGATCAGTGTATTGATCAGGGTATTGATCGGGGTATTGATCAGGGTATTGATCGGGGTATTGATCAGGGTATTGATCGGGGTATTGATCAGTGTATTGATCAGGGTATTGATCGGGGTATTGATCAGGGTATTGATCAGGGTATTGATCGGGGTATTGATCAGGGTATTGATCGGGGTATTGATCAGGGTATTGATCAGGGTATTGATCGGGGTATTGATCAGTGTATTGATCAGGGTATTGATCGGGGTATTGATCAGGGTATTGATCGGGGTATTGATCAGGGTATTGATCAGGGTATTGATCGGGGTATTGACCTGCGCTGGCTGTTCATGCTCGACACGCGTGTCCAGCTGTCCGTCTCTGGGTTGTAAACCTCCACCGTGCTGAGCCGTGATTGGCCATCGTATCCACCAATGGCGTACAGCAGCCCGTTAACGACGGCCACGCCCACTCTGCTGCGAGCCGTCCTCATTGGCTGACAGCGCTCCCAGAAGTTCCCAATCGGATCGAACACTTCGACCACATTTAAGGAGTCACCTGAAAAAACAAAGACCATTAGCTGAGGACCAATCAAATATCTGCGGTGACATCACACCTGAACTGAGCCAGCAACTCAAAATACATCATCAACCGCTGATGTCACCAACCAATCAGCAGCCTCCTCAGCAGCTGCAGTTCCTCTAACGTCCACCAGATGCTGCTGTGATCAAACTGTATTGAAGTGAATGAGAAAACTTTACACAATAAGGGTCCTATCATCATCACTGAGGGAGGACAGAGTTCAGTTCAGGACATATTCAAAAGCAGGAAGACGTTTGTCTTGATTGACAGGACTCTCAGCCAATCACACAGGTCAGCTCTACAGATGGACAGCTGTGTAGGGACAGACAGGTGTGTTCAGACAGACAGGTGAGCAGCGTACCTGAGCTGTTGAGTCCTCCCACAGCATAGATGAGTCCCGTGATGGACGTGCAGCACCTCTGCCTGGTCTTGAAGGCGGGCAGGTGAGGACGACGCTCCGGCATCAGGTGGAAATCTTTGGCTTCATCCACCAGATCTCTGACAGGAAACAGGAAACACAGCAGAGTCAGAGTTGAACACAGAGACAGTCAGAGACACTAAGAGACAGAGACACTAAGAGACAGAGTCAGAGTCACTAAGCGACAGAGTCAGAGACACTAAGAGACAGAGTCACTAAGAGACAGAGTCAGAGACACTAAGAGTCAGAGACACTAAGAGACAGAGTCACTAAGAGTCAGAGTCACTAAGAGACAGAGTCAGAGACACTAAGAGACAGAGACACTAAGAGACAGAGTCACTAAGAGACAGAGTCAGAGACACTAAGAGACAGAGACACTAAGAGTCAGAGTCACTAAGAGTCAGAGTCACTAAGAGACAGAGTCAGAGACACTAAGAGACAGAGTCACTAAGAGACAGAGTCACTAAGAGACAGAGTCAGAGACACTAAGAGTCAGAGACACTAAGAGACAGAGACACTAAGAGACAGAGTCAGAGTCACTAAGCGACAGAGTCAGAGACACTAAGAGACAGAGTCACTAAGAGACAGAGTCACTAAGAGACAGAGTCAGAGACACTAAGAGTCAGAGACACTAAGAGACAGAGTCACTAAGAGTCAGAGTCACTAAGAGACAGAGTCAGAGACACTAAGAGACAGAGACACTAAGAGACAGAGTCACTAAGAGACAGAGTCAGAGACACTAAGAGTCAGAGACACTAAGAGACAGAGTCAGAGACACTAAGCGACAGAGTCAGAGACACTAAGAGACAGAGTCACTAAGAGACAGAGTCACTAAGAGACAGAGTCACTAAGAGACAGAGTCAGAGACACTAAGAGTCAGAGACACTAAGAGACAGAGACACTAAGAGACAGAGTCAGAGTCACTAAGCGACAGAGTCAGAGACACTAAGAGACAGAGTCACTAAGAGACAGAGTCACTAAGAGACAGAGTCAGAGACACTAAGAGTCAGAGACACTAAGAGACAGAGTCACTAAGAGTCAGAGTCACTAAGAGACAGAGTCAGAGACACTAAGAGACAGAGACACTAAGAGACAGAGTCACTAAGAGACAGAGTCAGAGACACTAAGAGTCAGAGACACTAAGAGACAGAGTCACTAAGAGACAGATTCAGAGACACTAAGAGTCAGAGACACTAAGAGACAGAGTCAGAGACACTAAGAGTCAGAGACACTAAGAGACAGATTCAGAGACACTAAGAGACAGAGTCACTAAGAGACAGAGTCAGAGTCACTAAGAGACAGAGTCAGAGACAGAGTCACTAAGAGACAGAGTCAGAGACACTAAGAGTCAGAGACACTAAGAGACAGAGTCAGAGACAGAGTAATTAAGAGTCAGAGACACTAAGAGACAGATTCAGAGACACTAAGAGACAGAGTCAGAGACACTAAGAGTCAGAGACACTAAGAGACAGAGTCAGAGACAGAGTCACTAAGAGTCAGAGTCACTAAGAGACAGAGTCTTAGACAGAGTCAGAGTCACTAAGAGACAGAGTCTTAGACAGAGTCAGAGACACTAAGAGACAGAGACACTCAGAGACAGAGTCAGAGTCAGAGAAACTAAGAGTCAGAGTCAGTCAGAGACAGAGTCACTCAGAGTCAGAGTCAGTCAGAGTCAGAGTCAGAGTTTTATTGACTTGTTCAGTCAGGAAGACGGGGTGGGCAACATAATACTTGTACAGAGACAAACGGGGGCTTTTTGTGTCTCACCTGCATTTATGGCAGCAGCGTACAAGTTCGTCCTGCTGGACTCGGTCTGACAGGAACTGAGGTCGACACAGAGGAAGTCTGATCTTTGACAGCAGCTCCGGCAGCAGAGACTCCCTCTGGTCTCGGTCGTGATGAACCCAGGCCAGCACCGCCTCATACACCTGCACAGGTACAACACAGTCAACACGCCTCAATCACCTGCACAGGTACAACACATTCAACAGGTGCGTTTCTGTCCGTGGGTTCAGGTGAGGCGTCTCACCTGTTCCTCCGCTTTGATGTTGAGTTCGTCACAGCCGACCAGCTCCAGCACCTCCTCCGTCCTCAGACCCAGAAACTCCTCGGACACAGAAACCTCTACGAAGTGCTGGTGGAGGAAGCTGCTGGCCGAGTCGTACAGAGTCGTGCACATCATGGTCTCTGCGAACTGACGCACACCCAGGCAGTTCTTGGGATGTAACCTGAACACCGCAGACCAGAGGAGACAGCGAGACAGGCAGGGAGACGGTCAGGAGCCAATAGTTTAATACATTTCGTCGCTCCACGTCAGAGGGTGTAGTTGTGTAGTTGTTATCTTCTCTTGTAAATCCAAAAGTGCAGAAGAATTCATGTTGAATTGTTTGATTTTATTCCATTAAACCGAACATCGTTTTTTATCCATAAAGGAGTTGTACAGTTGAACGTTAAAGTTAATTCCTGAACTTGGAAGTGAAAACCATGTGATATAAGCGAAAGCTTCAGAACAGCTACTAAATGGACCACTATCACTGTCTTCGTCAGCCGCTGCTTCCAAAGTCAGGAATGAACTTTAAAGCTCACGAGAAGTCCTTAAAGTGCTAATAAATAATATGGAAACTTTAACAGCTATGATTCCATGGCAACTAGGTAGCTCCATATGCTGAGGAAGTTCATGTTATATGAGCGAAAGCTCCATAACAGCTACTGTGTGGACCTTGACAAGAGATGGTTTTGAAATATATTTCCAAATACAAGAATGACCTCTGAAGCGCCAATTTCAAGTCAACGTGAATAAAAAATGGAAAATTGAACATTTACATTTCAATGATGACTTGGCAACTCCATCTCCTGGTGAAGATCATGTGATATGATCGAAAGCTCCAGAAAAGTTAGTAAACTGACTTTGTGGTGAGATAGTTTTATCAGTTTTAAAGTGATGTTAGGAATAATTCTGAATTTGCACACATGGCTGTAAAATTCAGCTTTTTTTAAAGAAAGTCTGGTTATATTTACAACCTCAG
>NC_058054.1:335000-415000 GCF_020085105.1 Siniperca chuatsi
CCAAAACGCCCAACGACAACGGTCATCGGCCTCGTCCCGGACAGCCGGCCCTCAGCTGCGGTCAGAACGACCTGCAGCCGAAGGACTTCAGGAGCCGCCCCCCATCACCACATCCGACAGCACGGTGTCTGCTGTGGAAGCCTTCAGGTTTCTGGGATCCACGGTCTCCCGGGACCTGAAGTGGGCGTCCAACATCGAAAAGGTCCGGCTGAGGATGGACTTCCTGCTCCAGCTCAGGAGGTTCAGCCTGCCTCAGGAGCTGCTGATCCAGTTCCGCTCTGCATGAATCCAGTCTGTCCTGTGCCTGGTTTGGATCGGGCACCAAACGGGACAGGAGCAGACTAACGTACAGTCGGGACCGCATCATCGGTGCCGACCTGCCCTCCGTTCAGGACTCGTGCAGAGTCAGGAAACGTCCCAGCAGACCCATCACAGCCTGGACTCAACCTGTGCCCCCTCCTCCCCTCTGGGAGGCGCTGCAGAGCCAGACGGGGGGACAGTTTCTGCCCGCAGGCCGGCACATGAACACCGGGCCCCCGGTGTCAGAACAGCCCTGTGACACAGACCTGGTCCTGAACAGTACCTCGAGTTTCTGAGTATCATCACTGTTTAACGCTCACGGCCTCGCCTCCACCTCCTGTGGTGAAGCAGCCTGTTAGCGATCTGTTACTGCCGTTTCTCGTACCTTTTAAATATATAAATATATGTTTGCCGTTTCCCTGTCTGTGAACACACAGCTGCCGATGAAGCTGAACCTGAAACAAAGCTCCAGTCGCTCTGCTCTGTTCAAACCGACAGAAACAAACAAAGATCATTTTGAGCTTCAGCAGCAAACACAAGAAGCTGATTCATCTCTGGTTTCTTTAGGTTTGTTTCTGCTGTCTGTGTTTCCATGTTCACTTGTTTCCGGATCTTTATATTTGGCTTTTCTTGTTTTGCTGATGTTGTGTGATTTTATTTTGTTTTTGTGTCGAGCTCCTGAAGACGAGTCTGTGGAGGCTGATGGGGTCCAAATAAAGAAAACTACGGTGGCCCTGAGAGCTCAACACAGGAAACATCTTCATCAGCTCGGTCCGTTATTTCATTCAACGGGTCAGAATGCTTCGGTAGCGCTGATGCGTTTCCAGACGCCCAGGAAACAGTCACCGTGAGCTGCGGGTCCTCCGCAGGCGGCTCTGCGAGGGGCAGCAGCAGTCTGCGGGGGCCGTACCGACGACATCAGAGACGAAGGCAACGTAGAGTCAAACACAGCGACACTGTGGAACTGTTTTAACATCATTCATCATTACGGAGCAACGTTAATCTCGTCATAAACACGAGTCCGAAACCCACAACGCAAACTGACCTTCATGACTCACAGAGGCCCCACCCACCCGGACCCTCTCTGGTCTGCCCATTCCCTGGTCACGTCTCAGTAACATCGGGTTAGGGTTATAACCCCTGGCCCGGCCCCGAGCTCCGCCCCGAGCCCCGCGCCCTCGCAGACGCAGCTGACGTCACCCGGTTAGTGCGAGAGCCCGAAACGGTATAACGTCACAGCGCTACGAACTGAGGGTTAGTCCCTCAGCCCAGTCTGCAGAGACCCTCGTGCACCCGCCCCAGCCCTAAGCCCCGCCTCTAAGTCGGCGAGCGTGGAGATCGGGATTGGGCCAGACTGCACTGCCTTCCGAATCACATACGATCAATGATCGTCTGACATTAACGACGATACTTTATCACATCGAACCTGGACGCTAGTTTGGACGATCGAAGGGCGGCCGAGGACGCTTCGCTCTGATCTAAAACTGTCAGCCAATCAAACAGCAGCTCAAGATGATTAAAGCAAGAGAAGAAAAAACACGTGTTGGAAAAAAACCAAACTAAAGTTTCAGTCACATATTTCTGCGTGTGACACCTGAACACACCGTCGACCTGCTTCGGCCAGGTGCCTGTTTCTCCCCGTTCAACAGGAGAGCAAAGCCACGAGGACAGACCGAAGTCGCTGTTAGTTTGGATGATGGTGTGGTGCGTTCAGGAGCAGCAGTCAGTTCATAAACACAGTCAGCGGGCGAACATCCAGATGTTTCTGCTGTCTGGACCTAAACAGGTAAAGTAACATCCGGACCGCAGTCGCGTTCATGTTTCAGCTCAAATCTGTTTCACTCCTGCTGAGCTTTTTACAAGACTCAAAGCTCAGATGTCAGAGCGTCCCTGAACGCAGCAACAAGAGTTTTCAGTCTCTCAGCTAATTTTAATATTTTCACTGTTTTTATACTAAAAGTGTGAAAAACGGTCCGTTCAAACGCTGAATCAGGGAGAAAGTGACGTAACCACGGTGACACACTGGAGACTCGGTGTCACTGGCCGAGTGTCGAAGCGCTGAACGCTTCAGTTTCCTTCAGTTTGAGAACGCTGTGGGTGAACTGAAGCAGGGCTGCGATTGGACGACACAGAGAGCTGATTTCTTTTCAGATTTCATACAAAATACCTACAAAATGAGTTGATTTGGAAAACGATCAGCAGGAATGGAAAATCTTTGTGATTTGTGGTTAAAACATGACAAACGGCGGTGTGGTCCTTTAAACCCTGTACAGCAACAGACTGAAGAAGAAGAAAAGTTCCTCCGGAGACAAACAGCGATAGAAAACTGACAGGTAGAAAGAGGCCACTACACTACGTTCTGAGCATGTGTGTATATGTGTGTTTGTGTGTGCGAGTTCTACGCCGACAGGTCGCTGTTGTCGAAGCGTTCCTGGTCGTACACCTCTGCGACCACCTTACGTCCTGCGAACCAGCGGCGGTTGAGCGCCTGGATGGCTCGGTTCATCTCGGCCGCCTCCGAAAACTCCACGAAGATCTTCACGATGACGTCGGCGTCGTCCTCCTCGCCCTGGCGCTCCTGGTAGATGATGACGCGCTTCACCCGGCCGAACTTCCCGCACTCCTCGGTGACCTCGCCCTCCAAGTCGTCGTCGATGTCGTGGGGACCGACCATGTTCCTCAGGACCATCACGGTGGACTGACGGGGGAGTCAGAGAGCAGGTAAATAACCCCATTTTCTATTTCATGACACTATTGATACTCAAATTAAGCGTGAAATGGAGGATTTCAGTTTTAAATTTGTCCTGATTTTAGCTAAATTCTAATGACCTTTGGTCCTGAGCTGGTCCTGGTGCTTGGACCCGCGCTGCTTTACTCACTTTTATATACGAATTTATTTACTTCTCCACCTTTTTCCTTCTTAGCTGACTGATTTAGTTAATTGCATTCATGTTTGGTACAAATTTAGAAACATTTTAAAGTTGCAACTTGAACCCTCCCTCCTGGCTGTTAATGCCTTGCTCCTGGGCAGGTGTTGAACCCTCGCCCTCAAGACCAACAAGTCCTGAGTCCAAACCACCAGGTTCCAAATTAAGTCCCAAGTCAAGACCAACAAGTCTTAGCGGCCACCTCGTGCCGGTGTGCTTTTGGTCCTGAGCTGGTCCTGGTGCTTGGACCCGCTCTGGTTTACTCACTTACTCTTACATTTATATGTTCCTCCCTTTCAATGCTTACTAAGTTAAGTTGCTACACATTTCTGGACGTTACTAAAAGGAAGCATTTAAAGTTCTGAGTTGTTCCCTCCCCTTGCCCGGGCGTCTCCAGCAGGGGGGTTGAACCCTAACCCCTGGGGGCAGGACTTCGTACCTCCTGCTTGCGGAGCAGTTTCCTCATCACCATGTGTCTGGCGCTGCTGCCGCTGATGCTCATGTGCTCCTGCTCGCTGAGCGGCTCCGTGGCTCCGTCCTGCTGCGCCTCCTGCTGACGCTCCTCCTCCTCTTTCCTCTTCACCTCACAGCCAAACAAGGCTGCGGGTGCCGGGGGGGTAGCCAGCACCGGGTTCACCAAACCCACCTGAGGCAGGCCGGGTCGGGACGGGGTCACACCTGAAACAGACAGGAAGCAGGCAGGACAGGACGGTCAGACGGGCGGCGGCGGTCCGGCCGCAGGGAGCCGCCCCAGGCTGCCGGAGAAGAAGAACCCCGTCCTGGATGGCAGCTTCTCCACCGGACTGGGACTGACCCCCGGCCTCTTCTACCAACCAGAGCATACACTGGGTGCACTGGTTTATCACGCCTGTACCGCCCTTCTCAGGAGACAGGTGGAGTTTAAACTACAAAGCTTAAACTGACTTTATGCTTCTGTTTTCAATCAGCAGTAAAAGAAGGTATTAACTCCACCCACCTGCGGTACGCCTCCAGCCAACAAGTAGCGGTAAACAAGTGCACCCACAGACTGCAGTGTGAAGCATCCTGACTGAGACTCAGCTGCTGAATGTTCTTCCTCTAGTGACCATGTTGAATTTTCAAACTAATACTTACGATTGGTGCAGAAATAATCTCAGGAAACAGGAAGCTGTCACACGTTTTGGACTTTAAGCTAAGAAGATCAGAGGAGGATGAACAAACCCCACTGACTGCAGGTAAATATGCCCCCCCCCCCCCCAAACTGCTCATGAATGTGTGCAGGTGTGTTGTACAACATGACTGAAACTCCACAAATCACACAGGATCTGAGACTCACTGGCCAATAGGAATGAGGGGCTATGTTTAAAGGGAGGGGCTAGAAACAGTCCTCTTCACTTGGTTGGTCAGTGTGCAGCAAAGGGGAGGGGTTAAGAGGTCACTGTCGGTGCAAATGTTGGGGGTCGAGAGAGGGGGGAAGAGGAGAGAAAAAACAGAGAGAGAGAAAAAAGACAATAAAAGAGAAAATCTATTAGTGGAGATGCTTCTGACGAAGCAACACAAACAACAACTGGGACAAACTGCCGTCTGTCTGGACGGACGGAGGCGACCTCTGCTGGCTGAGACACTTTACGTCTCAGCACCTACGCAGACCCCGGAGTCCTGAAAGATTTCAGCGTTTTATCTCGTCTAATCATTACCTCGTCAAGATCGAGATCCATATTTTGTGCACACAAGTTGTTATCTTGTTCTCGCAGGGGTTTATCTCTTTTGTACAAGTTATCTTGTTCGCAAAAGATCCATATCTTGTTCTCACTAGTCGAGTCAATTTTATTTATATAGCCAAATGTCACAAATCACAAATCTGCCTCAAGGGGCTTCACAGTCTGTAAAGCATCCGGCCCCCGCTGTCCTCAGGCCCTCGCTATCCTCAGAAACACGTTATTATTCTGTAATCGCAAGTTATTTTCTCATTCGCACAAGATCCATATCTTGTTCCAACAAGTTGTTATCTTGTTCGCTTAAGATAGAAAAATATAATCTTTCAGTACTTCAGGGGCTTTGTACTAAGCACAGAAGAGCAAAGAACGCTAAACGTCTATCCTGAATCAGGAAACACAGCTTACAGCTACACAAGTGGAAAATAAAACAAACATTCACAAAAATATGTAATGAACCTTTTTGCAAGCTGCGACAGTTATTTTCTTTGAATCTTAAAATCGTGTTCTGCTGATTGTTCTGTATTAAACAGAACATCCAAAGAACGCTGTCTTCTGTGTATGTAGGTGTGTGGACTGAGGGCAGGT
Organism: Siniperca chuatsi; assembly: GCF_020085105.1. NCBI lineage: Eukaryota > Metazoa > Chordata > Actinopteri > Centrarchiformes > Sinipercidae > Siniperca > Siniperca chuatsi. Next base: position 340,510 of record NC_058054.1, read on the forward strand.
GACAGTCTACAGGTGTGTGAGACGCTGTGGGAGGGGCTTAGAGACATGATGTTGTTGTGATGAATATGATCAGACTATGACTCGCTGCACGCTGACACCGTGGACAGGAGATCTTTAATGTGATTGGACAGTCTCGTTATTGTTGGGGTGGGGTCTACATGTGTGTGGGCGGTGCTGTAGGTGTTCCTACCTGTGATGACACCTGGAGCCTGAGCAGCCATGACAGCCTGAGGAAGTCCTCCCAGCTGCTGAGAGAGGAGTGCCGGTCCGGCCAGAGACCCGAGCACCGACGCTCCCACCGCCTCCTGAACGCACCAGAGAACAAAATACATTCAGGCTAATACTGCGGGAAATACATCAGGTACTGCAAAATGATATAGACTGCTATACACTACTGCCCAAAGTATATGAGATACAGTAGAAATATATCAAATACTGTGGAGAATATAGAAACTCAGTATATAGTACATCAACTACTACCCTACATATCAAATACTGCCATAAGTATAAATACTGCCCAGAATACATACTTCTTTATGGAAAAGTACATCCACTACTGCAGTATTCAATGTAGGACTACAGCCACAACTGCAGTACTCCGTACCACCACATGTTATACTGTAGTACTTTTAGGATTCGTTGATTAATCTGTCACGCACGCTGGCATGACAGGACGAGACTTTTCCCGTAGACTCACATTGTGAAGAGACGTCTGTAAATCAGCGGATGATTTTCTTTGAGCTACAGCAACTACGAACCCTTAAATAGCCCTTATTTTAATCATTATGTCCTAAAAGTTGTAAAATTCACTAATAGCTGAATCCAGAGTTATTTTCCTCGGCATAATGAACGCGCATCAGAGCCGCGGGACTGCAGCGCCCTGTTGGGAGGCGGGGTTAAAGGAAACACTAGTGCGCCTGCTCTTTGGGCCGCACGACTCGGGTAATTTTATACCCAGAAGTCGAACTTTATGTCTTCATGCGCTACTGAGCAGCTTTCATAGGAATGAACGGGGCCCCGCCCCCGACGCTGTATCCGGTTCACTTTGTACATCCAGGGTGCGTTCACATATTTTCTGTGTTTCCTGTTTCTCCTCTGTCATTGGTAGGCGGAGCTTCATGAGTTACCTGAGCAGTGATCTTGGCGGTGGCAGCGGCGGCAGCCACAGCGGCGGCGGCGGGGAGACCTCCAGGGGTCGTCGGCGCAAGGAGGGGTACGGGCGGAGTCACGGCCTTCCCCACCCGCAGGTACTGACCCCCCAGATCAAACAGGTTCATGGAGGCAACGGCATCCTGAGAAGACTGAGCCTTCTCGTACTCTGGAGACAAAACCATCAGATGCTACAAAATACAGTTTGGCTGAGACATTAACACACAAACACGTGAGTGACTGAAATCGGACAAAAACACTTCAGATGAGTAATCCACAACAACAAAGTGTTGAAAATAACGATGATATTGTTGAGTTTATTAAACTGAAGTGATGGAAATGTATATTACGTTGGTTGGCACATGATATGACAGGCACCAGGAGTTTACCCCCCCCCCGGCCTGTATTTGATACCCGGCTTTTATTTGAGAAAATACAGTAGTTAGAGACAGAGTTTGTTTTCCTGTGAAGAGAGTGAAGACACCAAACCTCACAACAGCATTGCGCACCGCTCAGATTTCATTTGCACTCAAAGTTCAACGAGTTTCAACTTGGACTTGTTTGTTTCGTTATCCAACAAATAAATGAGATGACAGCTGTCTGTGATGCAACCTGGAAGCGAATATGATGGATGCTCAAACCCGTCTTGATCATTGGGTTCTTAGCTGACGTCTTTTTCCCCATTACACTGAAATACTGTTTATGCTATAAATGGCACCAAGACGATCCAAGATTGAATTGTTTGATTAGTTTTTTAGTACTGTGTAACATTTTGGGAACTCATCCATCTGTTACCCAAGAAATAAAAGCTGAACTGCCTCCAAGACAGAAGTTGGCCGGATGGAGCCAGAAGAGGCAACTAACGATTATTTTTGTGATAGATTAATCGGTTATATTTTCTTAATTAATCAATCAACAGTTTAGTCTATAAAATGTCAGAAAAAGGTGAAAATTTTGCATCTTGGTTTCTGAGGTCTTCAAATATCTTGTTTTTGTCCAACCAACAGTCCAAAACACAAAGAGGTTCAGTTTACTGAGACAGAAAACACAGAAAAACAGGAAATATTCGTATTTGAGAAACTGGAACCAGAGAAGTTTGATTAAAAAATGAGAAACGATTAATCAACTATCAAAATTCTTGCAGATTAATTTTCGATTAAGCGACTAATAGTTTCAGTGTCAGTGTTACCAAAAGCCACAGTACTGTCATAGTAGCGGAAACAATTAGTCAGTTAATTTCTTGTTCCAGCCTCGCTGCTTTAGTTTGTCTTCTATGACAGTAAACTGAATATATTTGGTTGACAAAACCATCTCAACTAAAGGTCCACTTACTAGCTTGTTCTTGAGCTTTCAGCCATTTCAAACTCCTACAGGACTTCTCATCCATGCTGGCTTAAAAGTTGAGTTTGACAGTTACACAAGTTATCTTGTTTACAGAAAATCCAAATCTTTGTTCGGTCAAGTTATTATCTTGTTCACACAAGGTTTTCATTTTGTTTGCAGGAGATTTTATCTTGTTCTGCACTAGACGTCTTTAAGAATCAACTGTCAAACTCAACTGAAAGCTTTGATTGAAAGACCACATTTAGTTTGTTGTGTCCTCTAACATTCTGGATCATTTCTCCAACATTAGCTTTGTGGTTAGAAATGTTTGCCCGCTGTGCTCACCAATGAAGCCGTAGCCTTTGTGCCGTCCGGTTGTCGGCTCTCGGGCCAACATGCAGGACTTGATCTTTCCGAAGGCCTCAAAAACGCTCTTGATATCATCATCGGAGAGGTCGGGGTGGACAGACGCCACATAGATCCTGTTAAAGGCACGCGCTTCCTCCGCCAGCTGGTCGATGATTGGCTGAGCTTGGCCAATGTTACTGGGCCTCCCAACCTGCAAGACGAGCAGGAGGGAAAAACACAAAAATCTGAGGACTGTCTGAAACATGACGACACAACTGTTGCTCAAACTTAAACTGGAAGTGTCTGTACTGGTCAGTGATGGTCTAAACTGGACCCACCACCCTGTTGTACCGGACAGCTGGATCTGGACTCACCTTGATGTTTCTGCCCCCAAGGACGACCGAGTTCATCTGTTCCAGAGCCAGCTGAGCCGCCTCGGGCATCTCGTACTCTACGAAGGCAAAACCCTGCAGAGACACAAACACACTGAAGATTTAATGAAGAAAACCTGACGGCAACAACAGGATGAACCTGTTTTTAGATTCATTTCTAAAGCCCTGCATGTTCATGATCTCTGATCTGGTAACTCCCCATGAGCCTGATCAGGACTCTGATAGTGGCTTCACACCGTCACCCGGCGCCTCAGCTGTGGAACTCCAAACTCAGTATCCTCCTTTAAATCTCTTCATTTTTATCTTATGGCTTTCTCTTAACTGATGTTGTAATTGTTTTTAATTATTTGATCTAATTTTATTTACTCTTGTATTCTTTGTTTTACTGCAGAGCACTTTGTAACTTTGTTTTTGAATGAGTGCTATATAAATAAAGTTTTATTGTTGGACCGTTCAGCAGTCTGACCTGAACACGATGGCTCCCGACAGCAGCTCCCGGCTCGGGTTGTAATATTTTTAAATGGACCTTAATAAGAAAAGTCTCTCTCTTTCTTGCTCTGACTCTCATGTCAGGTGTTGCAAGTAGATTCACAATGCCTGCTGGGAAACAGGAAGAGAGGCAGTGTAGCTGACGTGTTGCATTAGCCTGGCGAGCTAACAGCCAGTAATGGATGAAATAAAGCAAAAACTTTAAAAGGGGAGCTTCTCAATGAATAAATACAAAATGGAGGAGGATTGTAAATTGTTGATCTGGCCATTGTATTCTCCAAAATTCAAATGTGGTCAGATGGATAGCACATTTACAAGATGGATTGACAAGGGAATCACCGCAGTGTGTACATTAACAGACAGAAAAAAGTTTAAATCTTTTGAAAACTTGAAAAGAGAATTTGACTTGGAAAACTCTGATTTATTTAGGTATTTCCAACTAAGACATCTTTATAATACAGACATTGAAAATCACCTTTCTCAAGAGGGCAGTGAACTAATTGATATGGTCACAGGGGCTTACAGACATTTACCTTCGAAAATTGTATCCAGGCTGTATAAAAGTCTACAAAATTGCAATAGGTTTGACTCACTATACATAAAACAGAAATGGGAAGCAGAACTGCAGCTTAAACTGTCAGAGAATGATTGGCATTCAATCTGTCTTTTACAACAAACTTCTACTAGCTCCAGACAATGGAGAGAATTTGGCTGGAAGAACTTGGTGAGATACTTTATTACACCCCTCATTAAAAGCAAACAGTTAAAAAAACCAACAGTGTTGGAGACTCTGCGGGGATGTCAATGTCAATCATTCTCATATATTTTGGTCATGTATAAAAATTCGCCCCTACTGGGAATCTATTGTAATAGAAATGGAAAAGATTTTGGGTTACAAAATATCGAATGACCTACAGACTCTGTATTTAGGCCTGTTAACTAAAGATGTTGTTAGAGGAAGACATTCATCTATTCAAAGCGATGCTGATATCAAGTAAGAAAGTTATAACGAGGAATTGGTTGAAAAGTAAGCCTTTGAGTCTGGACCAATGGAAGAATATCATGGCAGAAATTTTTACAATGGAAAAAATGACCCACGACCTGAGATTGGATGCACATAAATGTAAATTACGATGGCGGAAATGGACCAACTATGTAACCCACTCAAATATATGAAACAAATGGAAGATCTGTATTTGTAGCACCCCACCAGTTGTTATCTTGTTCATTGTGAAAATTAAAAAATGCAAAAATAAAAAGTAAAAAAAAAAAAAAAAAAAAAGGGGAGCTTCTTGAAATCCCAGTGCAGCGTGGTCCTGTTAAAGAGCCTGGTGATGGTTCTGTACAAAGTTCTGTTCTGGATCTGTTTGGACTTTCGTCAAGTTCAGCTGGAAAGACGTTTGGAGTTTACGTTCATCTACTAAAAGTTGATCTCCTAACCAGTGAGGCAGATCGTGGATTATTTTGAGATGCTGTGGTGTAAATGCTGCCGGCTGCAGTGAGTTTATTGTCACTAAACCTCTGGATTATCAGCTGGCAGAAGTTCTAGAGTCGGGTCTCAGTCTGATGTAAAAATTTGTCTTGGGTCTTCAGCAGTACCAGCGGGTTCACTGTGGCTCAGAACAGATCCTGTGGCAGAACAGATCAGAGGACTGACAGAGGACTGAAGCTGACGGTGTGGACCGGCAGCTTACAGGTCTTCTGATCAGGCTTTGCTGTCTGCTCCTCACTACAGGACACTTGAAGCTTTGACCCCGTCTCAGGTTGCTGCCACGACAGGCACCGAGTCTGAGACGCTGCCTCCTCCTTCCCCGTCCTCCCCCGGGATGCATGAGAAATTCTTTCGGAGGTGGGAGTTCTCGACGTTCTCACTACACGTTTGGGTTTACAAGGTCTGTCGACCACAAAGTAGATCAGGGATCTTTGGCCTAAGGTGTTCTGGTACCAAGTACGGGCTAAGCTGAAAGCTCTGGACATTGTTGGCTGTCTTGGCTGACACGAGATCGTGGATGCATGCGGCTGAAATGAGTTTCCCCCGCAGGGGGCTCAGCCTTAGGGAGGCTCAAGGCAGAGCCGCTGCTCCTTCGCGTTGAAAGCATTCAGTTGAGGTGGTTTGGGCATCTGATCGGGATCCTCCTCCTTTCTTTGGAGGTTTACCGGGCACGTCCAACTGGGAGGAGACCCCCGGGGGAGACCCACAACATGCTGGAGAGACTGTATACCTCATCCGGCTTGGGAACGCCTCGGGGTCCCCCAGCAGGAGCTGGAAAACGTTGCTGGGGAGACGGACGTCTGGACTACCTTGCTTAGCCTGCTGGCACCACGACCCGGCCCCGGACAAGAGGAAAATGGATGACTCAGAGACTTATAGTAAAGACAGTGTGTTGACATCTGACCTTGTGTTTCATGGTGACAGAGTCCCAGGACATGTCGATGCTTTTGATTGGTCCAAACGGAGCGAAGGCCTGCCTGATGGTGTCCTCTCCCAGCTCGTAGTAGATGGAGCCGACGTAGACTCGACACATGATGGCCAGAGCTCTCTGGCGCTGAGCTGCTACCTGAACACACGCAGACAGGAAGTCAAACAGACGAACCAAAACCAGAACATCTCACTACAACCAGCGGCAGTTTGGACGCTTCTGCAGGGACACCGAGAGACACGATACTTCACATTTCATCCCTGCTGTGGGGGGCTGTGGGGGACTATGGTGGACTGTGGGGGGCTGTGGGGGACTGTGGTGGACTATGGGGGCTGGGGGACTGTGGTGGACTGTGGGGGCTGTGGGGGACTGTGGGGGACTGTGGGGGCTGTGGGGACTGTGGTGGACTGTGGGGACTGGGGGGGACTGTGGGGGCTGTGGGGACTGTGGGGACTGTGGGGGCTGGGGGACTGTGGGGGACTGTGGGGGACTATGGTGGACTGTGGGGGACTGTGGGGGACTGTGGGGGACAACTATAGAAACAAGTCCAGGACTTATCTTCTGTCACTGACAAAGTCTCATATGTTGGATTTTATAAATATAGAAGAAAGTCGTCGATAAACTGAAACAGACGATCGATCAGGTGACATCAGGAGTGACTTCATCAGTGCTCTTAAAGGGACACTACACTGATTTTATTTGTATGTTTCCTGGTTAGTCCTGCTCAGCTGTATGATGTCATCTGATGATGTCACAGTGATGTCATGACTACAAATGTCTAACATACAGTTTGTTACAGACATTTATTATTTGTTTTTATTTTTATCATTTACAATCTATATACTTTAATTTATTTTCTTATTTTTGAACGTTTTATTTTAGATATTTGAGTTTTATACTTTGTTCAACCTGCCTGTCGCTTGTTAATTAGTTGTTCAATACAGACGGGAAATTCTAACTGGACGTGTGGCAGGGAGGCTCTAATGACAGACTCTATCCAGGTGCATCATGGGAAATGTAGGATCCAGTGTTTTGGACTACAGGTCAGAATGTCTCCCACGCTGCTCGGTGCAGTTTTCGGGCGACGAGCTGGTGATTTATAACGATCACTGAAGAGCTGAACATCGAACACAGAACGCCGTCACTTACTGACTGCAGGGGAGACAGGGCGTCGCCCAGACCCATCGACAGGGACGCCATCTGAGAGACAGACAGGGAGAAACACAGTTAGCGTCTGCGACGTCCTGGACGTCTTCCTCTTCCTGTCAGGCCTCGGGTCGGATGCTGATGATGCGTTCAGGTCACACGTGACGGATGGCGGTGGTGACTGAGTCATCAGTCGGTCGTTCGCGGGACAAAGTACTGAGTATTGATCATAAAACATCAGCTGATGAGGCGCCATGTTCGAGCAGTCAAAAACTGCCTGTCTCTCTCTCTGTCTGTCTCTCTGCCTGTCTGTCTGTCTGTCTGTCTGTCTGTCTGCCTGCCTGCCTGCCTGTCTCTCTGTCTGTCTGTCTGTCTGTCTCTCTGTCTGTCTGTCTGTCTGCCTGCCTGCCTGTCTCTCTGCCTGTCTGTCTCTCTGTCTGCCTGCCTGTCTGTCTGTCTGCCTGTCTGTCTGTCTGTCTGTCTGCCTGTCTGTCTCTCTGCCTGTCTGTCTCTCTGTCTGTCTGCCTGCCTGCCTGTCTGTCTGTCTCTCTGTCTGTCTGTCTGTCTGCCTGTCTGTCTCTCTGTCTGTCTGTCTCTCTGTCTGTCTGTCTGTCTGTCTGTCTGTCTGTCTCTCTGTCTGTCTGTCTGTCTGTCTGCCTGTCTGTCTCTCTGCCTGTCTGTCTCTCTGTCTGTCTGCCTGCCTGTCTGTCTGTCTCTCTGTCTGTCTGTCTGTCTGTCTGTCTGTCTCTCTGTCTGCCTCTCTGTCTGTCTGTCTGCCTGTCTGCCTGTCTCTCTGCCTGTCTGCCTGCCTGTCTGTCTGTCTGTCTGCCTGTCTGTCTCTCTGCCTGTCTGTCTCTCTGTCTGTCTGCCTGCCTGTCTGTCTGTCTCTCTGCCTGTCTGTCTGTCTGCCTGTCTGTCTCTCTGTCTGCCTGTCTGCCTGTCTCTCTGTCTGCCTCTCTGTCTGTCTGTCTGCCTGTCTGCCTGTCTCTCTGCCTGTCTGCCTCCTGTCTGTCTGTCTGCCTGTCTGCCTGCCTCTCTGCCTGTCTGCCTGCCTGTCTGTCTGTCTGTCTGCCTGTCCTGCCTGTCTGTCTGCCTGCCTGCCTGCCTGCCTGTCTGTCTCTGTCTGCCTGTCTGTCTCTCTGCCTGTCTGTCTCTCTGTCTGCCTCTCTGTCTGTCTGTCTGCCTGTCTGCCTCTCTCCTGCTCTGCCTGTCTGCCTGCCTGTCTGTCTGTCTGTCTGCCTGCCTGTCTGTCTCTCTGCCTGTCTGTCTCTGTCTGTCTGTCTGCCTGCCTGTCTGTCTGTCTCTCTCTCTGTCTGTCTGTCTGTCTGTCTGCCTGTCTGTCTCTCTGTCTGCCTGTCTCTCTGTCTGCCTCTCTGTCTGTCTGTCTGCCTGTCTGCCTGTCTCTCTGCCTGTCTGCCTCTCTGTCTGTCTGTCTGCCTGTCTGCCTGTCTCTCTGCCTGTCTGCCTCTCTGTCTGTCTGTCTGCCTGTCTCTCTGCCTGTCTGCCTGTCTGTCTGTCTGTCTGCCTGTCTGTCTCTCTGTCTGCCTGTCTCTCTGTCTGTCTGCCTGTCTGTCTCTCTGTCTGTCTGTCTGCCTCTCTGTCTGTCTGTCTGCCTCTCTGTCTGTCTGTCTGCCTGTCTGCCTGTCTCTCTGCCTGTCTGCCTGTCTGTCTGTCTGTCTGCCTGTCTGTCTTCATACAAAGATAGTTTGTGAGTGAACAGACTCATCACTCTGGAGAAATGATCAGCTGATCTCCCAGCAGTTAAACTTTGATTCAGATCAATATGTGAATGATCAGCTGGTGATCAGCTGCTCACTTTCAGGTCGTCAACATCAAAAACTGTTTAAGGACCTACTTGTTTCTGTTACATTAAACACTGACAGGTGGAGGTGTGTGTTACCTGCGGACAGGTGGAGGTGTGTTACCTGCAGGCTGGTGGAGGTGTGTGTTACCTGAGGACAGGTGGAGGTGTGTGTTACCTGCGGACAGGTGGAGGTGTGTGTTACCTGCAGGCTGGTGGAGGTGTGTGTTACCTGAGGACAGGTGGAGGTGTGTGTTACCTGCGGACAGGTGGAGGTGTGTGTTACCTGCGGACAGGTGGAGGTGTGTTACCTGCAGGCTGGTGGAGGTGTGTTACCTGCAGGCTGGTGGAGGTGTGTGTTACCTGAGGACAGGTGGAGGTGTGTGTTACCTGAGGACAGGTGGAGGTGTGTGTTACCTGCGGACAGGTGGAGGTGTGTGTTACCTGAGGACAGGTGGAGGTGTGTGTTACCTGAGGACAGGTGGAGGTGTGTGTTACCTGCGGACAGGTGGAGGTGTGTTACCTGCAGGCTGGTGGAGGTGTGTTACCTGCAGGCTGGTGGAGGTGTGTGTTACCTGAGGACAGGTGGAGGTGTGTGTTACCTGCGGACAGGTGGAGATGTGTGTTACCTGCAGGCTGGTGATCTGCTGCTGCTGAGCCAGAGTTTGTTTGACCAGAACACTCTTGATGCTCTGCTCCATGGCGTACTTCTTCGCCTGCAGACAGGAAACAGCCAATCACAGCTCAGATTATACAACCAGCTCTGACACACACACACACACACACACACACACACACACACACACACACACACACACACACTGACGCTGGGCCGAGACCTTGCACAGGTGTGACGCTGGGCTGAGGTCAGGTGACTGATCCTCACCAAACGGCTCAGGGAGCGCTGCTGCACCTGATGTTTCTGTTGTTCAGGTGTTTCCTGTTTGTCCCGTGTGTGCGTGCGCGTGTGTATATATATATGTGTGCACGTGCGTTACCTTCTGCAGCGCCTCCTGCTGGTTGGGGGTGAGCGGCGGCAGGCCCAGCTTGGTGGTGGTGCTCTGTCCGTTCTCCATGATGAGAGCCGGCCCTCCCTGTGGACGCCACCGACAGGTGAGTAAAACAAACACACCCTCAGGTACCTCAGCTCACATTAAACAGCTGTTGATGAGTGTATGAGCTCTGATGTGTCTTCTTCTGCACATCATCCCGCAGAACCGGCTCAGCGCTGCCTCCCGCGGCCTCTGCAGGTCAACCGCCGCAGGGACAGTTCCGCCAGCAGCCACGGGGGGCAGCGCCGGACACAAACCGGGACCCGCACTTTGTTTCAGTTTCACCGGGGACGAAGAGTCGCCGGTCTGTTAAACGTAGACTGGATAACTGGTTAACTGGGGGACTGGTTAACTGGTTTCCTGAGCGTGCTTGTTCTCTGACATCATCTCCGACAGCTGATACAGGTTAGAAACGCAGCAGAAGAAGAACTTCAAGTCAAAGACGGTGATGAAGTTAAATCAACAGACGCTGCGTTCAGAAACATGTATTTTAAACACCGGAAGCTGCAGGAGACAGGTCGGTCTGAAGAGGGCTGTCTGACAGTTTGCTGCTGTCCCCGAGAGTCCGGCAGACCTGCTGGACTCGGACACACATTTCTAACGTCGGTTCTGGATCTGCAGGTGACGGACTGAACTTCCTGTTTCTCTGTCCAGGTGTTTCACCTGCACAGCTAGCTTAGCTTAGCTAACAGAACCGTCCAGAACCTCTCTGATGTTAGCCTAGCTTAGCTCCTCTAACTCTGCAGCTGCTCATCAGTTTCATTGATTTCCCACTTTGTGTGTTTGACGTTTAAAAAAACTCATTTCAGTTTAATTGTTGCCAGAAAACAACAAGCAGCTTTACGTCAGTCCGGTCCCTCCTGTTAGCATTAGCTTAGCATGTCTCCATCAGAGCAGATAAACAGAGAGAATAATTGTATGCTTCATACCGCGGAAACTGTCACCGCCATACAGCTCGGCCCGGCTCTCTGAGCGCCTTAATGTCTCTAGTTTGAACACAAACAGGCTGATGTTTCTGGTGTTTGAGTCTCTGCTGCTCTGCTGCTCCACACAGCGGCACTTCCGCCCTACGTCACATCCTCTGTGCGGGGCCTTCAAAGTAAAAGACCTGTCAGTAGGTTCGAAGAGCTAATCCTCTCGATGCTTTTTATTGCAAAGAAATCTGGTTTTTCTACAGGATTTATGGACAAAAACTGTCAAACTGGGTCATAATTATATTAATAAAATAGGTTGATTAAGTAAACAAGTGATTAAATATATTAAAAATAAAAAATATAAATACCTCTCCCTAAATTAAATAAGTATCCACTGAAATAAATAAATGTTCATTCCAACTCTGTTATAAGTTCATGTCGAATATATTCTGTCAACAGATGTAATATACAGACGTGTATATTTATATATGGATATGTTCTATTGCTTTTTAAATAGATTTGTTTGTTTTTGTATTCTCACTCTTTGTTCCATTTGTCTGTTTATTGTCTCTCTCTCTGGTTTGTTTTGTGGCGATTAAAGTCAGTGAATATTATTGAGCATATAAAGTACTTTTCTTCTGTATAATTAATGAAAGTTTAACAATGAAGTCATCAGTTTGTCCGATGATCACATCCTGAGCGTCGTCTGTCGCCCACAGACTTCTTCCTGTAATCTTTTCATTTGTTGAATACTAACAGGTGAGCAGAGCTAAATCTATCTAAAACATCTTTCTGATTCAAATATGTAACTTAGTGAAAGCTTTAAATGCGTATTTTTCACTTTCACTGAGGAAAAAGCATTTAATGATCGATAGTTTGATTTAATGTTTGAGTTTTTCTGACTTTAATTAAACATTTGAATCATGAAACAGACACATTTACACATTATTATTTTTACACATCATATTACACGTCTACAGTGACAGCAGACACTCAGCTGCACGTTAGCACGAGCTGCACACATTATACAGCATGTTAGCAATAACGAATCAATACCTGATCAGCTCTGAACTGCTCTCTGAGAACGCTTGAGCCTGAGCCGCTTCAGTCCTCCACATGCTAATATTAGCTTTTATATTAGCATTCCTCTACAGCAGCTCCGTGTTGTCTGTTAGCTTTAAGCTAACACTTCAGTTCACTCTCAAACTACAGCGCGGTTACCATGGTGATGATGAAGATCTCGGAGGGAACCAGAGTCTCCAAATCTTCCAGAACATTCATTTCATTCAGTTCTGGGTGACGATGAAAAAAAACCCATCATCAATATTTTCAGAATCAATAACTGTCGATAAATAAGTGATGACGATACAGACTGCAAGTTTTATTCTTTTCACCATCATCATTTTTTAACAGCAGAACTCCACGGGTGTTTATCAATCAGCAGGTGGTTCTGCTGAGAGCTGCGGGTTCTAAGGAGAACTCGCCGAGTCGACACCCGATAACGTCAGGGTTCAGAGTCGCTGAGTATTTTGTTCTATTGAAGGATCAACTGTAAGAACTGCTCCAGTACCGTTCTGTCCGTCATCTGCTGGAACCAGAGAACAGAGTCAAACAGTTCGGCCGGAGGCGAGGAACCGGCTGCTGCAGAGTCCGGATATAGAACCCTAAACAGGATTTCTACATATGCAGAAATGCTCTTTAACTTTTCTACAGGTCGGAGTTGAAGTAAAAGTTTCTCAAGTATGTTTGATGTAGAACCCTGCAATGGAGTAAGGCTCCAAGAGCAGAGAACGGTTCTATCGTTGTATGCAGAGAACACTTCTTTGTAGAGAAATGTTCCAGTACTCAATGACAGGGTTCTTTAAGTCAGAACTGGTTCTAGTTTATGATGATAAGATGTGTTGTAACTGAAGTTGATTGTAGAACATCAGGTAGAGAACTTTCTAGAAGTCTGTGTCTGATGTGAATGACCTAGAACCCTGCTTTGGAAGATTTGGAGATCAAATCCCAATATAGAGAACACTTCTAGAATGGTTGTTTGGGTTCTAGAGGACAGAGGTGGGGTTCTACATGTTCTAAAGCGAGTAGGTTGTGTGTCAGAACCCTGCAGTGGAGCAAGTTTTCTAGAGCAGAGAACGGCTCTAGAGTTCTATGCAGACATCAGTTCTTTGAAGAGAAATGTCAGGTCAGACTGGTTCTAGTTTATGATTAAAGGTTTGTTGTAACAGAAGTTGATTGTAGAGTGACGGTTTTAGAGCTGCAGATTCTAGACCTCAGGGGAGGGAACATTTTATGTGTGTGTGATGTAGAACACTGAGTTAGAAAGGGATTGCAGAACCCAACAAAGAAAATAGTTCTAACACTGTTGTTAAGAGTTCTATGCAGAGAACAGTTCTTTGTAGGGAAATACTCTTTAAGTCAAGACTGGTTCTATATTATGAGGATAAGTTGTTGTTACAGAAGTTGATTGTAGAACACATATAGAGCGGTTCTAACTGTTGTTCTATACAGAGTTCCCTACACAGAAATGTTTTGGAACTCAGTGAATAAGTTCTGGAGGATGTAGTCGGGAGGTTTAATGTCACATAAGCTGCTCCTTCCTCATAAAGAAGGGCTTAGAAGTACATGTATGTATTTGAGCGTTCTAGAACCCCATACTGGAGTGAGTGCTCTCGACCTCGACACATAGGAGGGTTCTACCACAGACGTTACAATTCTAGAACTCTAGAACATTTCTGTTCTGAGTTCCCTCCATATAAGGTTCCATAAGGTCAGAGCTTGAGTAAAGGTTCTAGAACTATAAGGAGAAGGTTTGGTGTTACAGGAACGTGAGTGCAGAACTGCAGAGAGAAGGTTCTAGGAGCATTCAGAGTTCTCGAAAGTCAGAGAGAGGGTTCTAGACCTCGAAGATGGTGACAAGGTGATCGTAAGCAAGGTTCTAGACACATGTGGGAGGGCTTGCCGAGATTTAGGATAGTGGTAGAACCCAGACATCCAACAGAATGTTTAAGAACTTCATAGGGTGAAGATTTGGTGTTTGGTGCAGAGAAAAGGTTCTAGGAGCAGGTGCAGAGCTCTTGATGTTTATTCTGGAAGTCAGTGAGAAGGTTCTAGACCTCGTGAGTGATTGTGATTGCAGAACTCCAGAGAGACGATATTTTTGACACGTGAGAGTGATGGGTCAGTATTTGAGTGTTCAGCCGTCCATCACAAGGTTCTAGAAAGGCATTCCTCCAGAGATCTGGCGGGCCACCTGCTCGTCCTGGCTCTCCTCCTTGTCCTTCCTCTCCTGGTTCCAGTTCTTCAGACCCTCCGGCAGCGTTGTGTCCTCATCCATGCCTCCGGTTCCCTCGACAAAGTCCTCGTACGTCGCCTTCTCTGCGAACGGACGTTTGCCTAGCAGCTCCACCATGTCGTTCTTATCCAGAACCTCCTTCTCCAGCAGCCGGAGTGCCACCTGCAGGATGACACAGGAACACAGAGAAAAGGGTCAGAACTCTACATGAAGCATGTGTGCGTTTGTGTGCTGTGAATGACCGAGAACAACAGGGTTCTATATGCCAGAGCTGATTGTAGAACATCAGAAGGAGAACGATCTAGAAATATGTGTGTTGTGAATGGCCTAGAATCCTGTGTTGGAACAGGGTTCTATATCGTGTAGGCCAACACTGACATTAAAGTCTAGAACATTTCTGTGACGAGAACTCTACAAGCTTTTTGACAATAAGCTTTAAAAGGTTAACTTCAGGTCCTAACACTGGAAGACTCGTAGCGTTCTCAACACAGAAATGTTCGAGAACTCAAAGGCCTCGTTCTTTAAGTAAGATCTGAAGCTCTACGTTCATCGTTCAAGGACTCAATGTCAGGGTTCTATGAGTCAGAGCCGGTTCTAATTCATAAGAAAAATATCTGTTGTTCTATAGATAGAGTGTAGAACACCATGTATGATTGTGTGCGCTGTGAATGACCTAGAGCCCCGCTTTAAAGAAACAGAACTCTGCTTATCCAGCAGAAGGTTCTAGAAGGGCATCCTCAGAAATCTAGAACCTTCTGCTGGATGTCTGGGATCCACCACCACTGTAAAACCTTGTCCTCTTTCTGTCACATGTATCTAGAACCTGTTCTATCTGGAGTTCCAGAACCACCTCATAACAGGTTGAGAACCCTGCAGAGGTTCTTCATGGTGATCTAGAACAGACCACTGTAGATCATTGGTACCTTCTCCACGTCGGCCTTCTTGTCGCTCAGCAGTTGGTGGGTTCTCTGGTACGCCTCGCTTATGAGGATTCGAACCTCGGTGTCGATGAGACGAGCCGTAGCTTCGCTGTACGGTTTCTCCAGAACCATCTCACCTTGCCGGGGGAGGTCAAAGGAAACCTGACCCACCTTCGCATTCATCCCAAACTGAACGATCTGCAGCAGAACACAGAAACCAGGAGGTCAGACAGGAACAGGAACCACACACTCCCACTGGAGTCTTCATCTGTTCTTAGTTCATCAGCTACAAGTTACATATTCTTTCTGTTCCTGCTGATCATTTTCAAATCATCCATCTGTGTTTAAGTACATTTCCTTCATTCCAGGCAGCCATCAGTTTTGGTTCATTTCTATTTAAAAAACTAGACCTAAAAGTTGCTGCATAAAATCCCTAACAGTCCACGTTTAGTCAACTTCTGAATCCTCTGCCTTTTATTTATATTCTCTCTTTATTTACAGGCTTTTAGTCACTACATGTGTTACCTCTGCATGTCATATATTATTTTCAGAATACGTTTGGCTGCTCAGAAATGTCATCAGTTTGCATGTGAGTTGTACTTTACATGTTTTTGGACAATTGTTATGCAAAAAAACAAACAAACACTTTTGTTCAATTTAAAATTTAAAGTTTGTTTTATCTGTATTACAGGTTTTCATCACAGGAAATCTCTGTGTCTGAATGGACAGAGGAGAGTAAGTGTTACAGGAATATAAGCACCATGTTGATGAGACATTCTGAGTCTTAGTAATGTAAAATAATATCTTGATAGTGCAACATGAAAAAAGTTATTACGTCTTATGTTATATATATTTTATTAAAGCTGCAGTAGGCAATATTATGTCATTATATTGTTGGTTGAAATAACTAGTTTTGACCACTGCATGTCACTAACAATATTTAATTGAAGGGTTGAAAACATTGTGTCTGTGGGCGCCCACCCCTTTGTATTTCATTTATTTTTATTTTTAAATTGGACCCAAACAACCAATCAGGCTTAGCTAGCACGTAACTGGCCAATCACAGCAACTCTGTACAAACAAGTGTCTGAAGTTCTGCAGCCGCTTTCTTCTCTGGTGTCTCAGCTGATTTCTGGAGGTTTATTCTGGACGGACGTCAGAGACGATGACGTCCTCTAGAAGTGTGAGTCGCACTGAACGATTCGATGTGAGTTTCGTGTCTTTTTCTATCTGAGGAACAAAATTAGATAATTTAACTCCGAACGATGCCTTTATTACTAGTCGCTTAGACTACTGCAACTCTCCCTTTACTGGTCTCCCTAAAATTACAGATAATTCAGAACGCTGCAGCCAGGACTTTGACCAATACAAAAAAAGATCACCTGACCCCTCTGCTCGCATCACTGCACTGGCTACCTGTATCTTGTAGAATTGATTTGAAGTGCTTTTACTTACCTACAAAGCCTCACATGCCCTAACACCCTCGTACAGCGACTGCCTCTCATTTCATGTCCCAACGAGAACTCTCAGATCGTCCACTGCCTTTCTTTCAGACGTTCCAAAGTGTCCCACAAGCAATGTGGTGAGGCTGCTTTCTGTCTTTATAAACTGTGGACCTCCCTCCCCCGGACCGCAGGACTTTTTGACTTGGCTTTTAATTTGGGTTGACGCTGCTGGTTTTGTTGTTTATCATTGATACGATGCGTCTTGTGAAGCTCTTTGGCCTGCATCTTTGCATGAGACATGCTATACAAATAAAGTTATTATTATTATTATGGAGCATCACTACCTGTTATCAGGGAAGCAGCTCGCTAAATATTTTTAAAAAGCCAGCTGAAAACTTGTCTCTTCACTTCAGCCTTTAGTTAGCTGCGACCTTCCTGATACCAGCCGGACACTCCGCACTAAAAGAAGTGCAGCAGATCTTTGCACTACTTTTAAACTTTGTTTTTATTATTATAATCAAGAGGGTTTTATTTTCCATTAATTCTGATTTTCTATCCCTGTTTTTATGTTCATTCTGTCTCTCGTGTGAAGCACTCGCTGTAAGTTTCTTCGTTGTAAAGCACTTTGAGCTGCATTTCTTGTATGAATGTGCTATACAAACAAAGTTTATTATTATGATGATGATGACGATGTCTGTGTGTTCAGATCTGAGTTATGACTGAGAGAGTGTGATTTCTGACTCAAACCGCGTCACTCTGACCTGTGCGACCTCTGACCTGTGTGACCTCTGACCTGTGCAACCCCTGACCTGTGTGACCTCTGACCTGTGTGACCTCTGACCTGTGCGACCCCTGACCTGTGTGACCTCTGACCTGTGCGACCTCTGACCTGTGCGACCCCTGACCTGTGCGACCTCTGACCTGTGCGTAGGCGCTCTGTGTGACCCCTGACCTGTGTGACCCCTGACCTGTGTGACCCCTGACCTGTGCGACCCCTGACCTGTGCGTAGGCGCTCTGTGTGACCCCTGACCTGTGTGACCCCTGACCTGACCCTGTGCGCGTAGGCGCTCTGCGACCCCTGACCTGTGTGACCCCTGACCTGTGCGACCCCTGACCTGTGCGACCCCTGACCTGTGCGACCTGACCTGTGCGACCCCTGACCTGTGTGACCTCTGACCTGTGCGTAGGCGCTCTGGGTGACCTTTCGGAGGTCGTCCTGAGCTCCAGTGGTGATCTGCCCGAAGAAGATCTCCTCGGAGACTCGACCTCCCAGAGTCATACACATCCGGTCCAGCAGCTGCTCTTTGGTGTACAGGTACTGCTCTTTAGGCAGGTACTGGGCGTAACCCAGACCCTTCCCTCTGGGGATGATGGACACCTGCACAGGTAACAACAACAACATGCTCTGTAACAGCACGGCATGATGGGATATCTTTGAGCTCCCACTGTTATAACAAACATTTCAACTACAGCTCCCAACATTCATACTGTCAAAGCATCACGGGAATGATGTCAGTCACAAGATGGAAGAGATGCTGAAATAAACACGCAGCAGTGACGCGAGTCCAGACGTTACACAGATCCTCGATGAGCTTCAGAACAAACATGACCACAGTTAGAGAAGTGAGCAGCTACTTCCTGCAGGAACGCTTCACGTTCTCACGTTCAGTGCTGCTGACTGACACTTTGTGATCAAACAAAACGTCAACAGCTGCGAGAAGCCTGTGGACGTAAAACCCGAAGGAGAGAAGTCAACTACGACTCCCAAGATGCATTTCACTAACAAACAGCCAATCACAGAGCTTCAAAGTCTGTTGTTTTTACAAAGTGTAAAATGCATCTTCACGGCCGATCAACCATTCACACCTGTCTTCGTCTCCATAGCAACAGCAGCTGTGGCTCATGGGTATTGTAGTATTTAGAAACCGTGTAAATGATCAAACCGGTGTTCAGAACATGAACCTGCACGGTGGTTTCATCATCCAGAGTCGTCGTGCTTTCTCTGGCAGCAGCTCGTCACACTGAGGAACATAAAGCCTCTGTGGGACGAAGCGAACGGCAGCTCGTTGAATGAACGGTGGTCCACTGTCAGGTGGGCTTGCTCTGCAGGAGTTTTAAATCCTACCCGACTGTGAAATCGGGTTGCATCACGCACGTAAGGAGAAACGTCACAGACGTTCTTCTCTAATCTCAAACACGTTCACACTACAAGATTTGAAAATAATGGCGCATCACGCTACAGGATGTTAAGACTATCGTGCCAGAGCGACCACTACACCTCGCGTGATCTCACGGGGAAGCAGGCGTAAACAATGGAGACGAGGCGGTGCAACAACTGGCTTTGGTAACGTTAAGGATTTACAGTGAGAAGGAACGAGTCTGGGTGGGGAAGTGTTTGGGGAGACACGGGTTGTCAAGCCTTCAGAGAGAACCGGAGGCGTGATTTTAATATAGGTCACCAGTAGCTAGTATGCTAGCTAACGTTAGCCTCAAGGGCTGGAACAACACCGTCAGCGTCACCGTCTCCTCGTAGACTTGTCTCTCTCTCATTGGCTGTTGTGGTCCCGCTCGGAAACCGCCGACGTGATCATCCAGATTTTGACTCCTAAAGATCAAACGTGTCTGAGATTATCGGGGCGGCCCGACGAGTCTGCGAGCAGGTCGGGAGGCTTAAGACTGGATCTGTGAACCCCCCACATTACCAGGTAATCTGGGCCGACCATCACTACCGGCGCCGGTCCCAGACCTCGATCGTTGGGAGGGGTGAATCGGCCCAAAACTCCTGTAGTGTGAGCTCAACAGACCGAGAGCTGGATCAGACACATTAGTTAAACATTAAGTGTGACCTTTAGAAGCGGGTCGGCGTGCTCCAGGAACCATCCGGCGACGGCGTGACCCGCCTCGTGATACGCCACCGTCTTCTTCTCCTCCGGCTGCAGGACCTGAGTCTTCTTCTCCAGACCTCAAACACAAACAGGAAGAGTTCAGGTTCTTAGTTCTCCGTCTGTGACTCAAAGAAACGGATCAGACGGCAGCAAAGTTTCATCCACAAGAAGCTCAAAGCTGAACCAGAAACCCCTGAAGATGAAACCCGCCGCGCTGCTCGTCTCCGCCCGCTGCTGCTGCGAGAACACGAGCTCATTGGCTGATGGAGGTCAACAGCTGGTGGAGCTAAACTCAGGTTTTGGCGATTTTATGTTCCTGGTCTCAAAGCGTCAAACTGAACAGAATAAAAAGTAGAAAACGTGTTTTCCAGTTTTCATCAACGAATAAAACTAAAAAATAATGTGAAAGACAGACAAACAAACTAATTAATGTTTTAATGTAAAGTTTTATTCATCGACCTGCACGCATCTGTGTAATCACACATTCTGCCTCCTGATTGGTCAGTTTCCTCCACCAGCCAATAAAACCTCTTCATCAGAAGTTGACTGAGCCGTTTGACGTGTCGTTGATCTGAAGCAGCTTGTGTTTGAGACATTATGTCAGCGACGTTAGCTAACGCTCGAAATCACAGGAGAAGAGCGAGAGTAAATGGAGCCGAGCTCCGCTCTCACCTCCGATGACTCTCTCGATGGCCTGTTCAAAGTGTTTCTGGTTGATGGCGTCCGACAGGTGGCGAGCGGCGATCAGAGCCGCCTCGTTACAAACGTTAGCGATGTCGGCACCTGGCAGACAGAAAGCGGAGAGTGAAGCGGACTGAGGTTACAGCTGTTTCACGGAGAGAAAATCCAACAGTGTGTTTACCTGAGAATCCAGGTGTGAGGGCGGCCATCTTCCTGGCCAGAGCGTCTTTGTCCAAGTCGACCTCCAGCTTCAGAGGACGCAGGTGAACTTTAAAGATGGACGCTCGACCTTTAATATCAGGATGACCTGAGACACCAGAACACACGATAACATCAGCGTGAACATGGTTTTAGTTTCTACATGTTTCATCTGACGGTTTGTTTGCCTGAAAGGTACAAATAAAGTTATTGCTTTACGTGTGGATGGATCAGACTCCAGCAGGGTTTACAACATTTAAATAAAAGTCTTTCTACCTTTGAAGTTGTCTGAAAGTCGGACAATAACTACGACCATGCAAACTTTGTGTCTGTCATTCAGAAACAATAAAGATTTGACATCAACCCGACGATTTTTCTTTTAAAAAAAACCCAGAAAATAAAATGTTTGAATGTCTGAAAGTTATTCAGGTGAATCCCATCAAAGTTATGTTAAACACAAGTTATTTTTAGCAACGATGACGTGCATCAAGCTCCTCAGCAGGAATCGAACCAGTGACGTCGCCGTCTCGTAAATCTTGGGACGAAGCTGAAGACCGAAAGCTTCAAAGACAAACCGACATAAAGATGTTTCAGTGTTTGACAGTCCGGAAGAAGCAGAAACCGGCCGAGGCAACGCACGAGGCTCTGCTCAGGAACCTCGCAGCTCTGCAGGCAGACGAGCCCTCAAATCCCGCGAGAACGCCAGCTGTCCCGTGTTCTCGTACCAAAACAAACGCGGACGCCAACCAGCAGCTTGTTTATATGCAGCAACATTTGTGCTGAAAAGCTGCGAGTCTGGCGAGATCCTGAAGGAGGCGTGCAGGACTGCCGAGCCCACAGAGGGAACTTCAGGTACAGGTGTTTATTTACAGGAACGTCTCCCTCCGACGACACACACGTGATGTCATCATCGGTCGCCGATGCCGAACGTCGACTGGATCTCAAGATTCCCACTCACATTAGGCTTTACATATCACACACTATGATTTCATCTGCCGACGGTCAACACCAGCTGACCCAGACTGGATCAGACCCCGGTCCAGCTGACCCAGACTGGATCAGACCCGGATCCTCACTTCAGATGAGTCCACGGCCAGAAGATTTAAAAATATTCAATAATCTTTTCATTTTAAGACCTTTTCTTCTGATAGAAATTAAATCCTTAACTTCAGTTTCTCTTGATAACGGGTTTATCATCTTGAGAAAACAAGGACATTTTTGATAAAATGAATTGAGGAATAATAATGAGATAATTTCACAACATCATTCAAATCTGTTTCATTTGCTGAGAAGAAAATGTCCTTTTATTATTATTATTATTATTATTATTATTATTATCCCGACACATATTGCAGCAAACTCAAAATTTCTCACCGATGTAGATCTGTCTGTCGAAGCGTCCAGGTCTCATCAGAGCCGGGTCCAGGATGTCCGGTCTGTTGGTTCCTGCTAGAACCACAACGTTGGTGGCCGTGTTGAACCCTAAAAGAACAGAGGAGTGAGACCTCTGACTTCCTGTCTCTTCACTCTTTGACTGACGAAGTTATTTTTCAGCTCCTTTCATTTCCTACCTCACAATTCCATGAATTTACACATAAATAATGTCATGAAGGTATTTTAATGGGTTTTAAAGGTTTAATTAAGGATAAATTAAAGGACTGTAAAATACTGAGGTCTTTGTAACAGATAATCTGCAGGGTTTAAGGGCTTTTCAAGAGGAAAATATTCTTACAACTGACCAAATAACACAAAAGCCTTCCCTTAATTTAGACCTTAAAAAAGGACTACATTTTTCAATTAACGTAAAAATTAAGGGATGTTTGGTATCTCTTAAAACCCCCTTATATCCAATAATTCATTCATGAATTATTGGATACTCATGAATTTGGGGTGACCCCTGAATTTGCACCTTAACTGAAAAATGAAGGTCCTTTTACGGTAAGAAAAAGGTTCCTGTAATGTTATCGTGTACATTTTAAAGGGTTTTTTACCTCTTAAAAACCCATTAAACTGTGCAGAAAATCCATTAAAACCTCTTAATATATTCCAACCCATTCATAATTCATAATAAAGGGAAATGTCATGAAGCCCTTAAAATCTACTTCATTTGTTCATTAAGGGCTTTTCAAATTAAGGTGTTTTGAAGGGGTTTAGTTTTTAAATTAAAGGACAAATGAAGGATCTACAAACACACTGATTTAGATTAAGATGTTTTTGTGTTTTCAGGGTTAATTAAGGGGATTTTAAGGGGGTTGTTTCATAAGTAGTTCCACTTACCCTCAGCCCTTTATTATGTAACAGCTCGAAGGCCACTTGCAGAGGGAAACTGGGCGGGGGAGGAGCGGTGGATTTAAATGCACCTGCCCTTGTCCCGCCCCTAGTGTGCTGTGATTGGCTGGTACTCGTTACTTCAACGCGGTCTTGTGATTGGATGCTAGCATACGTTTAAAAATAATAAGCATAGACTTTTCCCTAGATAAAATAAATGTTATTTTGTTTTTTCGCGATGGCAACGCATGTTTCCAGATTGAGTGTAATTTGTTCACTGAATAAAGTTACGGTTATGAACGCATGATTTGCAGAGAAGCAAACGTTATATGGACAAGGGGTTAAATTGAGTTACATCTCCTCTGTAGATAGACGGATTTAAAATATATTTATATTTGTATTATTATTACATTATTGTCAACGTCAGTAGTGTCACTAGTGTAGTTAGCGGGACTTTTGAAAATTCGACAGAAAAACCGGTGGAGCTAGCATCCAATCCCAAGGACGCATCGAAGTAACGAGCTAGCCAATCACAGCACAGTAGGACTCGACACAAAAGGGTGGGGGAAAAATAACGCAGTCAGTGGTCACAATGGATCGTCGGCCAGTTATATGTGCAGTGCTTTATTGTGCCTTGCAGGTACTTCACGATACCTACCGATGCCTTTTAATGAGGCGACGCTATTTGGTTAGAAGAATTCTGTAGCCCACAATACACTACTGGGAAAAACTACATAGCTTGTTGATGTCACAGCGGAAATGACGAGAAACTGCAAAGCACAGTGGTTGATCTGCAGCGCTGAGTGACCGTCGTTGCTGACTCGCTCCCTCGGCCCTCGAAGGGTCGACCTCACCAAGTTCGCTTGAGTTTTCCAGAGAAATGGAACGACACTTGTCATGGCGGCGGGAAGTCAGCGAGGGCATGTTGAATGACTAATGAAACGCAGCTATAGTGTAATGTGATGGTCGTGTTGCTCTGTGTCTGCTTGGATGTGGAAGAAGCTGTTTGCTAATATGTTAGCCACAACTACTTTATAAGTAGTAGTATAAGTAGTTATATTTTTCTCAAATACAGGCCGGGGGGGGGGAAACAAGGGCAGATAAACTCCTGGTGCCTGTTATATAATGTGCCAACTAACATAATGAACATTTACGTCACTTTAATTTAATACATTCAACAATATAATCATTATTTTCAACACTTTTTTGTTGTGGATTACTCATCACTTTACATCACTTTTCCTGACATTTCACTGGGGTATACAGTATTTGACGGTATTTGTGTAAAAATAAATAAATAAAAAAACAAACAACGTAAAAACTGAGCTGCTGTGATAGAAGTCACTGTAGCATGTATGACATCGCCTAGCCTACAATGCTGTTGCCGTTAGCTTACTTAGTGCTATAACGAATGTCATTTTTTACATTCAAAGCTTTGATTGAGGAAATATGAACTGAAGCAGAATATTTTGTTAGATAAAAACATGTTGTGAATTTTGGAAATTACTAATTATTAATCTTTTTTCAATATATTTTGACTTTTGGACTTTACAACGCTCTGCAGTTAATGGAAATGTTTTCATCACACGAGTCGAAAACAATCCTACACAGCCACTAGGGCTGGGCGACTGGACGAATATATTTCAGTCATTTGTGTGATTTTTAACTGAACTTTCAGTAGGAGACCGCATGCTCTTTGTTCTGTGAATAAAGGAGGGCCATGGAACTCCATCTCCCAGAATCCCCGGAGGCATTAACTCCTCTCACTGAACTCCTCCCATGGGACCAGCTTCAAGCTGCCATTGGTCGGTCTGACCTGTGACCCGGGACGGCACCAGGTCAATAAAGGGCCTCAGCGGTCATTTTGTTTTCTCTCTTTCCTCCTGGCTCCGCTCCCCGTGTAATCTGAAACACGCAGCACAACTGAACTCTCTTTCTTACTGCAGCGACACGAGAGCCTGCACAAGATTCCTGCAACCAAGTTAGTTTGCGCCAGCAGCTACCACACAAAGCCTGCCAGCTAACTTCACATGCTAACAGGAGCACGAAGCGAGTTAACGCTGAGCTGTTAACTCTGTAAGGACAACACAGACGGAGCGACCGGCTCTACAAGCGGACACTGCACAGCAAAAGACTTTCCCTGGACATCTGTGCGAATATATGGGCAATCTCTGGTTGTTGGGCTGATGATGGCCGGTTGGAAAATTTTAACATATCACTCAACTCTAACGTCAATGCATTATCTCCATATCAGTTTAACAGAAAGAGGAGCGTCTGTATTTTTGACGATATTGAAAATAATACCGTCGGGATTTTTAAATACCTGGTATACCGTAATACCTTGATACCGCCGCCCAAGCCTACTTTACACCACAGAAGTCGACATCAGACCCTGAAATAAACTGTGGCCAATTCATCACTTTCTAAAGATGACTTTTCCAGAAACTAAAAGCCAATAAAATGTTTGTGCTTGTGTCTCATGGTGTTTAACAGAGACGCCTCAACATGTTCCTTTTCAAATGAAGCCACAGCTCTGAATGTAGAGATCAGATGATACATGTGGCATCAAGAGTTTAAGGTGGACCCTCTCAGTCACTCACCGTCCATCTCCACCAGCAGCTGGTTCAGTGTGTTCTCCTGCTCGCTCTGTCCTCCAAAGTTTCCTCGTCCTCGTTTCCGTCCCACAGCATCGATCTCGTCGATGAAGAGGATGCAGGGAGCGTTCTTCCTCGCCATGACGAACAGATCTCTCACCTGCACAGGAAGTGACATCAGGATGACTCTGAGGTCAGTGATGCTCTTTGTTCAGCCTCAGACATTGTGTAAAAACTGATATGTATAACAAATATGTTAAAGAAAAATAACATAAGTGGAACAAGATTGAATTAGAATCTATGACATAAAATAGTGCAGCAACTAAAATATAGGAATAGCCTCCGCAGACAGGAAGTCAGCAGAGAGAGCTTCCTGTGTGTGTGTGTGTGTGTGTGTGTGTGAGACTCACCCTGGCGGGGCCGACGCCCACAAACATCTCCAGGAACTCGGAGCCGTTGACGGTGATGAACGGTACGTCGGCCTCACCGGCCGTCGCTTTGGCCAAAAGAGTCTTTCCTGTTCCTGGAGGACCCGTCAAGATGGCTCCCTACACACATAATAAACAAACTGGTCAAAACCACTGACGGAAACTGTTAGCAAAGTAATAAGTGGTTATGCCTTTTACATGCAGTATTCAACACCTGTATTGATTTGTTTTAAATGAACACTTGAGTCACTTGGGATTACTACTGCATCCACTTCATCAGCAACGAAGAACGCTAATGCTACTTCCGCCATTGCAAGTGGAGTCAAGCCAACTCCGAGCTGTTCGACTTCAGGCACGCTCTTTTATACCTCCACCTGCTGAACCCCACCCTCACCCTGGGTTAGCCCTAGCCCTCGGTCCTTCAGGATCTTGCCACTCAAGTCGTGATCTTGAAATTTCTTGGCCCCACCTTAACTTCTGGGATCTTGGCTTGGCCATCCCCTCAGTAATCTTGGCACTCCTTTACCTGAAGGATCACTAACTCGCCTCGAAGACCCTGGCCGTGCCCACACCTTAGAATCTGCATTTCCTTACCCTTAAAGATGTTGGCCCCTCACCTTGAGTTTCATGGCCCCACGCTGACTTAGAGTCCTGCCTTCACAATGGGGCCCCATACTGGCTGCAGGCATCTGGCCTCCACCCCCATCTTGAAGTTCTACGACCCCACCCTCTACGATCTTTCCCACCTCCCTCACCTCGGGGATCTTTCCACCTCCCTCACCTCTTGGATCTTTCCACCTCCCTCACCTCTTGGATCTCTCCCACCTCCCTCACCTCTTGGATCTTTCCCACCTCCCTCACCTGGGGGATCTCTCCCACCTCCCTCACCTCTTGGATCTTTCCACCTCCCTCACCTCTTGGATCTCTCCCACCTCCCTCACCTCTTGGATCTTTCCCACCTCCCTCACCTCGGGGATCTTTCCACCTCCCCCACCTCTTGGATCTCTCCCACCTCCCTCACCTCTTGGATCTCTCCCACCTCCCTCACCTCTTAGATCTCTCCCACCTCCCTCACCTCTTGGATCTTTCCACCTCCCTCACCTCTTGGATCTTTCCACCTCCCTCACCTCTTGGATCTCTCCCACCTCCCTCACCTGGGGGATCTCTCCCACCTCCCTCACCTGGGGATCTCTCCCACCTCCCTCACCTGGGGGATCTCTCCCACCTCCCTCACCTCTTGGATCTCTCCCACCTCCCTCACCTCTTGGATCTCTCCCACCTCCCTCACCTCTTGGATCTCTCCCACCTCCCTCACCTCTTGGATCTCTCCCACCTCCCTCACCTGGGGGATCTCTCCCACCTCCCTCACCTCTTGGATCTCTCCCACCTCCCTCACCTCTTGGATCTCTCCCACCTCCCTCACCTGGGGGATCTCTCCCACCTCCCTCACCTTGGGGATCTTGGCACCCAGGTCCTGGTACTGTTTGGGGTTCTTCAAGAAGTTGACGAACTCCATGATCTCCAGCTTGGCCTCCTCGCAGCCCGCCACATCTTTGAACTTCACATCGATCTCATCTTTCAGGATCTTTGCAGTCGTCTCACTGACGCTGAAGAGCCCGCCCATCCCCCGGCCGGGACGTCCCGCCCCAGCTGGGCCTCGCCGCAGCATGAACAGCAGGAAGCCAATGATGAGCACCGTGGGGAGCATGCTCAGTAGGAACGTGCTGGAGAGGAAGAACGAACACTAGATTGCAAACCAATAATAGACATACAGTATATACTAATATATATATATCTAAATAAATAAATAAAAAGCAGTGCTGTGTGATGAGTATAACAGATGTTGTTCATCACCCGTCGCTCTCGGTGGAATAAACCACCGGCAGCCTGTTCTCTCCCTCGATGCCGAGCTCGTACTGAGCTGTCTCCAGGTTCCTCTCAAACGTGTCCACACTGCCGATGTTGAACCACACATACTGCTGAAAGAGACATGAAGGAGAAATGCCAGAGAACTACTTCTGACTGCCGAGTGATGAGCAGGTAACTCCTCCGGCCGGACCGCAGCCAAACACAAAGACGGTTTATTTGGGGGGAGCGCTAACAGACTGCAGTGGATTAACTGTAAATCCTATCTTCGGTTATTTTATGGAGACTGCAGAGGGGAGGATTATTTGTGGTTGAACTTGAAACTTTTATTGGGGAGATCTGAACCGTTATGTCTGAATCCTTGAACTGCTTATGGATCTGCAATCTTAAATCTTGTGTGGTACTTGTGCTGCATTTTGACAGATGTTACGTTGTGGTGAGGGTGCATGGACTAGCACTTAAAGTGTCAACTGCCGACTGTCAAACTGCTACATAAAGACACATTCATACTGGCTGTTTGCGCAGTTAAGATATTTAACAATAATAAGTATTAACGCTGCAACAGTTTTAAATAACAAGAGAAGTAAATTTAATACTTAAAAACATTTAAGTTAACCACAGATTTTAAATCCAACATTCAAATGTTGAGTTTCTGTGAACAGTTAGTTTCTAACTCACCCCGTCCATCGGCGTCTTCCCAGGAGAGAAAACCACTTTGACGTAACGCTTGTTGACCACCTCTAACCGGTCCACCTGATGGACAGAACACACGCGTAATCTGGTTGCATACTGACGTACCTTCAGAACGTGCACTCAGATCTAACTGAATATATGAATATACATACTGTATAATCAAGACGACGTGGTTTGGTTAAATTGAGTGGGTCAGATGGGGGGGGAATACTCAGATTAGGGGCAAAACTCAGATGAACATGTAAAGATTCACCCAGATTAACAAAATTAATAAAGTCCCATTAACAAGATTAAAAAAAACTCAGATTATCGCAGCAAATGAACTCAGATGAACAAAATCAAATACACAAAATTAACTAAATCTAAACGTCAGAATAATTCGGATTAATGCATAAAACTAACCCAGATTTACAGAGTCAGATAAACATGTTTTTTGTTTTTTTTACAAATCTGATTTATTGTGTCAAATTAAAACAATCAGATTAAGCGGCTCAGATTTAGGTGAGCAGGTCAGAGCGGGACAGTAGAGTCACGTGATGGAGATCAGTTAATGGTGACGTCAGAGTAAAGACGTTCTCCTCACCACTCCTTTGGACAGGTAGTTGTTGACAAAGTCCTTCCAGGTGACCTCTCGTCCTCCGTCCCTGAAGAAGAAATAATAGGTGACGGTGGTCCAGAACGCCGCTCCGCTCAGGACGTACATCCGAAACTCTTTATCATCCCAGGGAACGTCACCCTGAAACAAACACATCCTGAGATCAGATCCACACCACAGAAAACACACACCTGTCTGAACAGGTGAGCACAGGTGAGAGCTGAACAACACCGTCACAGGCAACATCCAGGTGAGGTGGAGAAACACCAGCTGATTCTCCACCCACACTGACCTTCTGCAGACGGCTGTACCAGTGTGACTCCTCCCTACGGCCTCCTCGTTTTCCTCCTCCTCCACCTGCTGCTCCTCCTCCTCCTCCACCTGCTGCTCCTCCTCCTCCCTCCACCTGCTGCTCCACCACCTCCTCCACCTGCTGCTCCTCCTCCTCCTCCACCTGCTGCTCCACCACCTCCTCCACCTGCTGCTCCTCCTCTTCCTCCACCTGCTGCTCCTCCTCCTCCTCCTCCACCTGCTGCTCCTCCTCCTCCACCTGCTGCTCCACCACCTCCTCCACCTGCTGCTCCTCCTCCTCCTCCACCTGCTGCTCCACCACCTCCTCCACCTGCTGCTCCACCTCCTCCTCCACCTGCTGCTCCACCTCCTCCTCCACCTGCTGCTCCTCCTCCTCCACCTCCTCCACCTGACCTCCCAGAGGCTCTCTGAGCGTTGGAAGGTTTGGCTTCTGAGAACAGAACAGACAATAATCCATCAATCTGGTTGACAGTAAATAAAAGACTAACAGATTCAGTAATTAATATTTGCAGATAAGCAACAGTCAGAGTCTGGAGTCAGAGGTCAGTAGATGTCGGTAGACGACAGTAGAAGTCAGTAGACAACAGTAGAAGTCAGTAGATGACAGTAGACGTCAGTAGAGGTCAGTAGATGACAGTAGAAGTCAGTAGAGATCAGTAGATGACAGTAGATGACAGTAGAGTTCAGTAGATGTCGGTAGATGACAGTAGATGACAGTAGATGACAGTAGATGACAGTAGACGACAGTAGAGATCAGTAGATGTCAGTAGAGGTCAGTAGAGGTCAGTAGAGGTCAGTAGACGTCAGTAGACGACAGTAGACGACAGTAGATGACGGTAGACGACAGTAGAGATCAGTAGACGACAGTAGACGTCAGTAGAGATCAGTAGACGACAGTAGAGGTCAGTAGAGGTCAGTAGACGTCAGTAGACGACAGTAGACGTCAGTAGACGACAGTAGACGACAGTAGAGATCGTGAGACGTAGAGGCGTCAGTAGAGATCAGTAGAGACGTAGAGATCAGTAGAGTCAGTAGACGACAGTAGAGATCAGTAGACGACAGTAGACGTCAGTAGAGATCAGTAGACGACAGTAGAGGTCAGTAGAGATCAGTAGACGACAGTAGAGATCAGTAGACGACAGTAGAGATCAGTAGACGACAGTAGAAGTCAGTAGACGTCAGTAGAGATCAGTAGAGGTCAGTAGACGTCAGTAGACGACAGTAGAGATCAGTAGACGACAGTAGACGTCAGTAGAGATCAGTAGACGACAGTAGAAGTCAGTAGACGACAGTAGAGATCAGTAGACGACAGTAGAAGATCAGTAGATGACAGTAGAGATCAGTAGACGTCAGTAGACGTCAGTAGATGACAGTAGAGGTCAGTAGAGATCAGTAGATGACAGTAGAAGTCAGTAGAGGTCAGTAGATGACGGTAGAAGTCAGTAGAGGTCAGTAGATGACAGTAGAGATCAGTAGATGACAGTAGAGGTCAGTAGACGACAGTAGACGACAGTAGACGTCAGTAGACGACAGTAGACGTCAGTAGACGTCAGTAGACGACAGTAGAGATCAGTAGACGTCAGTAGAGATCAGTAGAGGTCAGTAGACGTCAGTAGACGACAGTAGAGATCAGTAGACGACAGTAGACGTCAGTAGAGATCAGTAGACGACAGTAGAAGTCAGTAGACGACAGTAGAAGTCAGTAGACGTCAGTAGAGGTCAGTAGAGGTCAGTAGAGGTCAGTAGAGATCAGTAGACGACAGTAGAGATCAGTAGACGACAGTAGAGATCAGTAGAGACAGTAGATGACAGTAGAGGTCAGTAGAGATCAGTAGATGACAGTAGATGACAGTAGAGGTCAGTAGAGATCAGTAGATGACAGTAGAGAAGTCAGTAGAGATCAGTAGATGACGGTAGAAGTCAGTAGAGATCAGTAGATGACGGTAGTAGAGATCAGTAGATGACAGTAGAGGTCAGTAGATGACAGTAGAGGTCAGTAGACGACAGTAGACGACAGTAGACGTCAGTAGACGACAGTAGACGACAGTAGAGATCAGTAGATGACAGTAGATGTCAGCAGAGGTCAGTAGATGTCAGCAGAGGTCAGCAGACGTCAGTAGACGTCAGTAGAGGTCAGTAGACGACAGTAGACGACAGTAGACGTCAGTAGAGGTCAGTAGAGGTCAGTAGACGTCAGTAGAGGTCAGTAGACGTCAGTAGACGACAGTAGACAACGGTAGAGATCAGTAGATGACAGTAGATGACAGTAGACGACAGTAGAGGTCAGTAGATGACAGTAGATGACAGTAGACGACAGTAGAGGTCAGCAGATGTCAGTAGAGGTCAGTAGACGACAGTAGAGAGCAGTAGACGACAGTAGACGACAGTAGAGGTCAGTAGATGACAGTAGACGACAGTAGACAACGGTAGAGAGCAGTAGACGACAGTAGAGGTCAGTAGACGACAGTAGACGACAGTAGAGGTCAGTAGACAACGGTAGAGATCAGTAGATGACAGTAGACGACAGTAGACAACGGTAGAGGTCAGTAGAGGTCAGCAGATGTCAGTAGAGGTCAGTAGACGACAGTAGAGGTCAGTAGACGACAGTAGAGATCAGTAGACGACAGTAGAGATCAGTAGACGACAGTAGAGGTCAGTAGACGACAGTAGAGGTCAGCAGATGTCAGTAGAGGTCAGTAGACGACAGTAGAGGTCAGTAGACGACAGTAGAGATCAGTAGACGACAGTAGAAGTCAGTAGACGACAGTAGACGACAGTAGACGACAGTAGAGGTCAGCAGAGTTCAGTAGATGTCGGTAGATGACAGTAGACGACAGTAGACGACAGTAGAAGTCAGTAGACAACAGTAGATGTCAGTCAGTAGACAACAGTAGATGCAGATGTCAGTAGATGTCGGTAGATGACAGTAGACAACACAGTAGAGGTCAGCAGAGATGTCAGTAGATGTAGACAACAGTAGAGGTCAGCAGATGTCAGTAGATGTCGGTAGATGACAGTAGACGACAGTAGACGACAGTAGAAGTCAGTAGACAACAGTAGATGTCAGTAGACGACAGTAGACAACAGTAGAGGTCAGCAGATGTCAGTAGATGTCAGTAGATGACAGTAGAGGTCAGAAGGTTTCTACCTTTGGTTGCTGCTTCAGGTTCAGGGTTTTTCGGAGTTTTCTGATTTTCTGGAAAATATTTCTCAAAACCTGGAGAGAAAAACACACGTGACTTTACTGGACACACGTTTGTACTTCTGTGCTTGTGAGGACCGTCAGCGCTTTAACCATGAAAACTAAACCGAACCCAAACCTGAGTCTGACCCTAAAACAAGGTCTGAACCTTCAGACTAAACGTCCTCCCTCCCAAGATCTGAAACTCAAACTGGTCCTCACAAAGACACATGACCGCACACACACAGTCCTGTACCTTTAGGTGGTCTGGAGCTCAGTCTCCTGTACGCTCCCAGCAGGTCCCTCAGCAGGCTCCGCCCACTCTCTACCTGTCCCGCCATGGTCGAACACGTCATCACCTGACCAACAGGACACAAGTTACAAATTACGAGATCAGAAGTCCATTTTATTTATACAGCCCAATATCACGAATCACAATGTGCCTCAAGGGGTCTTTCCAATCTGTACAGCAGGAGCCTCTGTCCTTAAAGAAACCCTCTAACAGGGAAGAAGAGCAGCAGAGGAGGGATCCGTCTTCAGGACCGACACACGGGAAACTGAAGGCGTCTGTCAAACAAAGAACAGCTGCAGCCGACGACGTGTTTCATCATCGACTCGTCTTTAAACGACTGTCGACTGACGCTTCGCCTGAAAGCAGCCAAACGTTTCAAACAGCTGAGAAACCGGGATGCAAACTAAACACTGCTGGGCTGGACTGAAGCTGCAAGTCCCCCAGGTCCCCGAGATGGTCCCCCAGGTGGTCCCCGAGGTCCTCCAGGTCGTCCCCGAGGTCCCCCAGGTCGTCCCCAGGTCCCCCAGCTCCCTGCGGTGGTCCCTGAGGTCCCCAAGGTCGTCCCGAGGTTCCCCAGGTCCCCAGGTTCCCCAGGTCGTCCTGAGGTCCTCCAGGTCGTCCCCGAGGTCCCCCAGGTCGTCCCCAGGTCCCCCAGCTCCCTGCGGTGGTCCCTGAGGTCCCCAAGGTCGTCCCTGAGGTCCCCGAGGTTCCCCAGATTGTCCCCAAGGTCCCCCAGGTTCCCCAGGTCGTCCCCGAGGTTCCCCAGGTCGTCCCCGAGGTTCCCCAGGTTCTCCAGGTGGTCCCCGAGGTCCCCAGGTCGTCCCCGAGGTCCCCAGGTTCCCCAGGTCGTCCCCGAGGTCCCCCAGGTTCCCCAGGTCCCTGAGGTCCCCCAGGTGGTCCCCGAGGTCCCCCAGGTCGTCCCCGAGGTCCCCCAGCTCCCTGCGGTGGTCCCCGAGGTCCCCCAGGTCGTCCCCAAGGTCCCCCAGGTCGTCCCCGAGGTTCCCCAGGTCCCCCAGGTTCCCCAGGTCGTCCCAGAGGTCCCCCAGGTTGTCCCCGAGGTCCCCCAGGTCCCCGCTCAGAATAAGGACATCTAAGGAGCTCCGTTCTATCAGTACACACATGTTGGCTTTTATTGCCAATCGGACGAAATTGAACTCGTTTCTTGTTCCGTCTCTGTGCAGAATGACGTTTTTCACATCCGTCTGCTGACGGAGGAGCGTTTCTCCGAGTTCACCTTAAATCTCAGTCTGATGGTGTGAGGGTCAGCTCGGAGCGGCATCCCCGACTCGGAGCTCGCCCCAGGGCGTCTGCTCGGGAGAACAGGGACGCCTGCAGTAAACCGATGTTCGCGTGGCGAGTCTCCGAACTGCCGAGCGTCTCCTGAGGGCCGATATCAGCGCAGCGCTTACAAAGTCAGTCTTCTGCCTCGTCCTCGTGGAGGCGGGTGGCGCGAGCGCGCTCAGTAGCGTGAGCCACAGCGCAGCCAGCATCAAGTGGTAGGACTGGTTTTAATGGGAGGTCACACACACACACACACACACACACACACACACACACTGTGACGCATCTACCTGCCTCGCTCACACGTCACTGGTGGAAAAAGCGTTCAGGTGTTTTACTTTGTACCGCGCGCCGCCCGGCTGCTGAGTTTATGACCCGAGTGACCTTTACACTTTGAGTTCAACTGGACGCACCAGAACACCTGGACACACCTGCAGGATTCAGGTGCTTGGAGCCAATCAGAGACTTTAGGGTGAAGGAGGAGAACCAGAAATGAATCTTTAGACATTAACAATATTTACATATTCTGGGTTTTAGAACACAAGTTATTATTCAGAGTATTATTATATGCGGAGATGTTGCAGTTAGGATTGTGAGACAGAAAGCCAACTAAACGTTTCACCGCCGGTTCACCTCCAGTACTTTAATTTAATTATTTTATTTTATTTTATTTTCTAACGCCTGACTTCCATAAAGAGCAGATCAATATTCACCTCTGACAGGTGTCGGGTCTGTTTTTACTGAACGTTACACGAGTCCGCGACAGAGCGGACAACGCGTCACACAGGTAACTTTACCTGACGTAACACAGAGGTCATTAAATACATGTGGGTGACCGCAGGCCCGTCGTTCAGCGGGGCGGCGCTGAGCTGTCAGCGGGCCGGCGGGCTCAGTGTTCGGGCTTGTTTTGGCCGCTGCCCCGTTTAGCACAGTTAGCATGTCCTGCACCTACCAGCCTGGTCGGCGCGGCGGCGGGCGGCAGCAGCCGGAACCAGCTCCTGCAGCCGGCGGACAGCCGCAGGTAGCGGTGCGCCATCCTCTCACCGGCAGAGAGCAACTGTACCGGGCTCTAAACGCGACTCAAGTTCAGTATTTCTGTTCCGTAACCACACTGCCCCGCCATCTTTCCCCTAGCCTCCTTCTTCTTCTTCTGCGGTGTTTGGCAGTTGTGACGCCGGCGGGCGCGTCACTGCCCCCGCTGGCGGCAGCAGGAACTACCTGGATGACGGTTTTAACAGGTAAACACCAAACCTCTCTGATCTGATCTCTCAGTGTTTTCTTCACGGTGACGAGCCTCAAAACAAAAACCGATACAAAAGCAAACGAGTTGCAAAAACTAAAGTTACACATTTCATAATTTAAAGTGACACTCCCAAACACTTTCATCACTTCAAACACCGTTATCGATACTATTTCTGGCTGGCATCGATTCTGCTGCTGCCATCGGTGATGTGTTTCCGCCGCTCGTCAGTTTCCTCCTCCTGTCAGTCTGTGTCGGTGGCGGAGTCCGTGAGCACAAATGTGGCTGTTCAAAGAGGTTTCCTGTCCCCGGTGATCGATAAGCAGGCCATTTCTGTTCAACTCTGGGACGTGTATCAATAAAACGTTCTGAATGTCACCATGGTAACCGCAGATGTCACCAATCATTATTCTATTTATTTATATATATATTATTCTGTTTATTCGGGTCTTAAATCATACTTTAGTATATCATATATCAATAT
The DNA here is from genome assembly GCF_020085105.1 of Siniperca chuatsi. NCBI lineage: Eukaryota > Metazoa > Chordata > Actinopteri > Centrarchiformes > Sinipercidae > Siniperca > Siniperca chuatsi. The sequence goes on from NC_058054.1 coordinate 376,203, forward strand.
ATATGTGATAATTATATTCTACGTGTTATTACAAACCCACCAGGTTGATCGATGAGTTGAGATCATTTTGTCTCACGCTCGTTTCCACAGTCAGAAATGAACTTTGATGATCGTCATAACTGAAAAAGTATGAAGTGGTTGTGTTTGATGTAAGTGATGAGGATGAAGAACCTGAGATGTTACAGCAGCGCGCGAGACGAGAAGAGATCAGAAAGTATTTGAATCAGATGAATAAAAACAGATGAAATGAGAGAAGTCAGGGGGAAGACATTAAACAGCTATATATACACATTACAATCAGACTTCATACAGGAATTGTGCAAACGATGCGTGTAATACACATAATACAGATTTAGGTATATAAGAATTAATAAAAATACATAATAATCTATAAAATGATGTTATATAAATATATGTGCATTATATGCTACATACACACGCTAAACAGTAATAATACTATTAACATGTGATCAATATTAAAGAGATGTGTGGAGGTGGCTAATAACGGAGCAGCAGGCAGGGGGCGCTGTCGGACTCTCCCCCCGCTCCTGCAGTTGCATGCCGGGTAGACGAGGATGGCGTCTGCGGGCTGTGTGGAGGAATGAGACGGCTGACCGCTGACTGTTTCCCCGGTGAACCTGCACTCTCAGCGGCCTCAGGTGTTTCAGCAGCGCGGAGCCGCCGGTGTCACTGAGCTATGAGGTAAACACGCCGTCACTGTCAGGCTCAAACCACCCGGTTAACCCGGGTTATAACCGAGTTAATTACCCGGTTAATAACCAGGTTATCCCGCAGCGCTGCTGGGAGGACGGACCGATGCTAACAGGCTAACAGGCTAACAGATCAGCTGCTGCAGGACCGGCGCTGACAGCTAGCTTAGCTTGTAGCCGGTTAGCTTGTTGTAAGCTAGTTAATCTCTGGAGCCTGTCGCCTCAGTTAGCTTCGCGCTGCCGGTCAAATAACCGCCCGAGCGACTGTTAGCTGCTAACTGACGGCCGTTCGTCAGTTAGCAGCTAACAGGCTCACGTTAGCTGGACTGACCGCCGGAAACAAACGCGACAGCAACGTCAAATAATGCGTGACGTCATCATATTCATTTGACATATTAGTGACGTATCTGTGACAGCGCTGACACCGCAGCAGGAGGTTTAACCGGCTAACAAGCCGGCTACATGCTAACGTTAGCATGTGGGCCTGGGCAGCAGCCAGGTGAAGTTAGCAGGAGGACGGACAGGTGAGCAGGGAGAGTGTGTGTGTGTGTGTGTGTGTGTGTGTGTGTGTGTGTGTGTGTGTGTGTGTGTGTGTGTGACGGACAGGTGAGCAGGGAGTGTGTGTGTGTGTGTGTGTGTGTGTGTGTGTGTGTGTGTGTGACGGACAGGTGAGCAGGGAGTGTGTGTGTGTGTGTGTGACGGACAGGTGAGCAGGGAGAGTGTGTGTGTGTGTGTGACGGACAGGTGAGCAGGGAGAGTGTGTGTGTGTGTGTGTGTGTGAGCTGCTGTCAGCTTGAGTCGATTAATCGATCGATCAGGTATCGATCTGGTAAAATCCTGAAACTCCTCCTGGAGGATTTGGTGGTTTTCTCTGTTTTACGTAATTTTAAACTGAATATCTTTAGTGCGTCATGAAACTCAATGGTTACTTACTTTATCTGGAGCTTTCGACCATTGGGCCATTGAAACCAGCAGCAGCTCGTTGCGGCGGATCCGGCTAACTGCTGCACGTCTGTCGTGGCTTGTAACGCCGTGGCGGGTTGGTGGTCCAGCGTGAGGACGTGGACCCGACTCACCTGCTCCACCACGTAAACCGTCTGCGACGCTCAGATTAAACGAACCAGGCTCGATCTGTTGATCAGCTGGCAGGCGGACGTTTGGCGTTTGGGCGGCGCTCGGCTAGCTGTGGAACTGTTTCTTTACCTCCTTGTTCTTCTTCGCTGCAGGAGTGGTGTGGCGTTGCCTCCAGGCGGCCTGGCTGTTGGACTATGCTGTGTTTGTCCACTGGGTGGCGCCTCCTGAGCCGAGCTCACCGCCTCCCTCCCTGCCCCCCCCGCCCCGCCGCTCAGTCTGTCGCCATGTACGCCGCCCGCCTCTACGGCACTGCGGGGGGAGGAGGAGGGGGAGGGGGAGGTGGGGGTGGGGTTAAACAGGGGCGAAGGGCGGGGCTGGCCATGCTCGAGGCACCCCACCCCCACCACCCGCACCCGGCCCCCCCCGCCTACCCGCTGTACCAGGGCCGACCCGACGCCCACAGAGGAGCTCACTTCCACCACCACTACCACCCCCACCCCCATCCTCACCCCCACCCGCAGCCTGCCCACATGGCCCCACCCCCACTTCCTCCCCACTACCAGCACCACGCCCACTTCCACACGTACGGAGGGGGGGCCCCGGCCGGAGGGGCCGCCGCCGGCAGCAAGAAGAAGACGTGGAACTTCATCCACGAGAAGATGAGCTACGACACGTTCTTCACCATGAAGCGTCTGATCGAGCGCTCGCGGCGTCCTGACGAGGTGCTGCGCTGGGTCACCCAGAACCCCGCCAAGATCTCCCACAACCACTACCCCGTCGCCCTGCAGAAGATCGGACAGCTGCTGCAGGCCACGCCGCCGCCACGATCCGGAGGGGACGACACCGACGCCGAGGCGGCGGGAGGAGGGGCAGAGGGCGGCGACAGACGTCAGATCCTGGAGCAGCAGGACTTCCAGACGCTTTGTAACGCCATCGTCAACGACTGCGCCAAGTTCGACAACTTCAGCATCGTCAACTGTCTGTACGCTGTGGCAGCGCTCGGTGAGTCGACCCGATTAAAGCATCACACAGGAACCAGTTAGAAATCAATGATCAGCTGGTGTTTAATAGACTTTACTGTCAGGAGGAAGTGCCCTCAGGTGAGCCTCCACCTGTCTGTCTCAGTGGAGCGTAGCTACAGCCTACCTGAGAACTTCCTGCAGTAGATTATGAAATAATTTGCTTATGTGTGACATCATCATACAACAGTCTGCATTTCCATTAAAGATATAAAACATTTTCAAACTGAACTGATATCAGCATCTTCTTTAAAGAGGATCCTGACACACGAAACGTCATTTCATTCAGAACAAAAACAGGGGAGGAGGTGAACCAGGTGAGCAGCGGGGATCACTACCACAGGTGTGCAGGTGCGTGCTGCTCCTTCATGGTTGAATCTGGGTCACTGAACTCAGTCCGTACAGAGACGCAGTGACGCGTTAACTTCCAGCGGGAAAGTAGCCGCGTTGCAACGCAGACTCTCAACACTTAATTAAAATGACGCGCAGGAAACGTGTCATGTTTACAGACGCACATCTGTATTTGCTCACCTGTGATTCAGGTTTGTTCCAGCTTGTCTGATGCAACCTGTTTGGATGTTGGTGACTCTTGAACGTTAAAGCTCTGGTCTGAGGCGCTCTGATGTCTGTGATGTCTGTGTCGGGTCTCTTCAGGTCTTCCCAGTGACTCTCAGGTGGTTCAGGTGTTGGAGGCGGAGTCTCAGTCCAGACTGAACCAGTTTAACCAGAAGGACGTGTCCATGGTGTTCAGCTCCAGTATGAAGCTCCACCCGGGCAGCCAGCACCCCCTGACCGAGGCCTGCCTGGCCGGCCTGGAGAAGAACCTGGAGAGGGAGCGCCACCCGCAGACGCTCTTCCTGCTGCTGTCGTACTACAGACTCAAGTGGCGCTCGCTGCAACCGCAGGAACCTGCAGCAGCGGCAGGGGGCGCTAACGCTGCCAGCGCTAACAATAACAACACGCATCCAAACCCTGAGCAACTGCTCGCCAACAGGTGAGACGATACGTGTTTAATGATCAGCTCATTCGTCCTGATGTCAGTGAGGTGTTAATACGGTTTTAAGGGGATAATTAACGGATTGGAATACAGTAAGTCATTTTTAACAGGTTAAGGTATCTTTGAATAACATGAAAGACGTCCCTTAATTCATACCATTTTAACACATTATAATCCAATAATTACCCCAAATTGGGGGGAACACCTGAATTTGTGCCTTAATTGAAAAATCTGGGTCCTTTTTAAAGGCTTTTTGTTACATAGTGAAACATATCGTTTATATATAGTAACACAGTTTTGATCTCTGGATATTTCTGACTTTTGTCTCTCCGTCTTCCTCCGTCTTTCAGGAAGATCTTGCGTCTGGTCAAACACACTCTGGCGAGTGTCAGCGGTGTTCGTGACCAGGAGATGGCGCTGCTGGATGAGATGTTGGCGGCGTGCGCTCGGGAGGCAAGCAACAAGAGTCTGGAGTTGATCTTTAGCTCTCACCTGTTCTACCAGAACAGACAGGAGCGGTTCGTCAGCAGCCTGGCAGGTAAAGTCGGTGCTGACTGTAGATGAGAAGCTGCTACCTGAACGTTTTGATCTTTGCTAATAAAGAACCAGGAGAGATGAAAGTTCAGTAACAGATTCATTAGCATCAGAGTGAATCCAGGTATTTTGTCCACTGGAATCCGGATCCAAAATGGAACCCAAACCTTCCGGCAGGTCTGACACAGTGCCATCGCCACGTTGAGTCCTCACAGGTTCAGCTGCGCTGTTTTGATCTCGTTATGTTGAGTCCTTCCAGCCATGGAGGTCAGCTCTGTGGGAAACAGACTTTACGGGAAGCCGTTTGTGCCAGAAACATGTTAGAGTTCTTGTTTAGACGACATTACAATGTGCGTTCACACGTAGAGCTTTGCAGTATTACCACGACATGTTTCTACACGTTAACACAAAGACTGACGCCGTAACGCGGCTTTTCTGGCTGTGGCCAATGAGGGACCCTGAATGAAGGCGCGCGTACGTATTCGTGAGGAAGGTGGCGTCGATGCTGTCGAACGGCAACGCCAGGGAGCGCGATGCGCAGAAAGTGCTGATGTGGGCGTCTGCGCACTCGTTACAGGAGCCTGCGTCCCTCGTTGGCCACAACCAGAAAAGATGGTTAACGTGTAGAAACATTTTGTGTTAATGCCACAAAACTCTACACGTTAACGCGCATTTTAATGCAGTCTGACCTAGAAATCTCTAAGACGTTACTGCACACGTGGCGTTCCATAAGACTCTGACACCATGTTGACTGAATGGACCATGTGACCTGTCATGTGTTGCTCTCAAACAGAGGAGTTGCCAAAGAAGGTGGACAGCATCACTCCCTACACGATGGCCCTGATCGCCAAATACATCGCTCGCCATCGACTGAGAGAGACTCGACTGCTCGACACCATCGCCGACTTTCTGGTGAAGAAGGCCGAGTATCTGGACAGTAAGGTGAGGACTGGACAGGTGGTCGCGTGGTCTTCAGTACTTTTGTACAGGACTCTGCAGGTGTGTTTTTTCTGCGTGTCCTCAGGTGATCCAGAAGCTGGTGTTCCCGTTCAGCAGGATGAGTTACCGTCCGTCCAACGAGCAGCAGTTCTTCTCTCGGTTGGAGGAGGTGGTGGAGCTGAAGGCACTCAGCTCGCCGCTCGCCACTGTCAACATCCTCATGTCTCTGTTCCAGCTGGGACATTTCCCCGGCCTGGTGCTGCACCGAGTCTTCTCCTCCGCCTTCATCAGCAACGTCACCAGTCAGTACCAAAAAACAACCAGTAAAGCTCCCAGTAAGACTGTAGAGTCACGAGAGGGTTTTTCAGATTCTGTCTTGTTACCAGATGCTTGGATTTTTTTCTGTGATGTTTTTCAGAGTAAATATTCTGAAACAAACTGTTCTGAGGTTTCCTCAGAAGAGAGCCGAATGTAAAGTGCAATCCCCCCCCACAGACAGTCCGTACGCTCTGATCGTCCGGCGGTACCTCTCTCTGCTGGATGCTGCTGTGGAGCTGGAGTACCGCGAGTACACCGGACCACGACTGCAGGATGCCCACAAGGTCCTTATGTTTGACCACGCCCTGACTGCTGATGAGGTCAACCGCAAGTACAGGTAACGCACAGACACACCTGTACACACAGGTACAAACTTGTTGCTGTTATTTAGCTGAGCCATTTTTAATGTTGAAAAGATGTCGATAGGTATCAATTTCAGCAGAACTTGATCTGCATTAGCAGCAATTATTCTTTCTAGTACTCAAGTGGGTCTGACCAGTCCTGACTGGTCCCGATCACTTCTGACCAGTCCTGACTGGTTCCGATCACTTCTGACCAGTCCTGACTGGTCCCGATCACTTCTGACCAGTCCTGACTGGTTCCGATCACTTCTGACCAGTCCTGACTGGTCCCGATCACTTCTGACCAGTCCTGACTGGTCCTCCTGAACGGTTTTAACAGATTCTGACGGGTTCTTCCGGCCAGTTTGACTGGTACTGCGGACTGGTTTTCACCAGTTGTGACTGACACTTCTAGTACGGCTGGCACAGTTTCTGACCCTCTGTCACTGGTTCTGACTGGTTTGGACCAGTTCTGATTCCTTTTCTGGTTATATCTGATAGACACTGCTGGCCGGCTCTGGCTTGTTGGGGCTAGTTCTTCAGGCTAGTTGTGACTTGTTCTAAACTTGGATTGGGCCACTTGCAACTGGTTCTGATCAGTTTGTGTCCTGACAGCTATAAAGGTCTGGTGGCTGAGGCCCTGCGACAGCTGGTTGGAGAACAGAACTACAAACAGGACGAAGTACTCGCCCCGGGCTACTACACAGGTACTACACATCGAGTACTACACACTGATTACTGCAGTTTTTCATGTTATAATCTGAATGTTGTAATCTCATCATTATCATCTGTTCGTCTCCAGACTTTGTGTTGTGGATGGACAGTTCTGGTCGGGTTCTACCCATCAGGACCGGAGCTGGTCTGGCTCTCAGCATCGTTCCTCCGTCCTGTGTCGCCGTGGCGTCCAAGCCAGCTGATGGTGCTGTTGCCGTGATGACTTCAGAGTTCCAGAAGTTCTCTCCGTTCGCAGCGTTGGAGGAGGGTGCAGAGCCGCCGTGTCAGGTGGGTGAGGTGATGGGCGGGGCCATGGAGCCCAGGTCCTTCCTCCCCCACCACATTCGCAGCACGGCGGGGGCCACGGTAGCCTCGGGGCCTCCACGGCCTGGGACTAATGGCGGCCCCTTGGACTATGGCCACTACTACGTCCCTGCAGCGGAGTACTACTCCAGTCTGGCAAAGGAGCACTCTCTGGAGAGCCAGGACAGCTCCACGCTCAGCAGCCCCCCCTCTGACAGCCTGGCCCAGCCCGGGACCCAAGGACCTGCAGGGGCCACGGCCCCGGTCTCACTGTTCCAGTTTTCCATCGGGAAGATCCTGGAGGACGAGGGTGGGACAGGGGCCCCGGGGGGCCAGGGGACAGACTGCGAGCTGCCGGGATTCTACGAGGGCGTGACATATTCTGAGGGGTCTGGGGCCGACAGAGGGCCCCCATCACCACCACAGCTCCACGCCCCCGACAGGCCCGACGCCGACAACCCACTAACAGACCAGAGACAGATCAGGAGGTCAGTCCACCTCATTGTCTGAGTAAACCTGGTTAAACCTGATCAGACTGGTTCTGATGAGTTACTAACAGAAGCTGTTCTCTGCCTGATGGACTCCATCGCCATACAGTTCAGTGTGACTGAATGTGAAACTGTGTCTGGTCTCTGCAGGGTCATCATGTCTGTCAATGATAAGTGGCATTACTGCCACAACTCTGAGGTTCTGGTTGGTTCTCGGGCCATGAGGGACCGACACCTGAGGCTGCTGGGATACATCATCCTACAGGTCAGCCGCCACCCACAACTCACACACCGGACATATTTAAATGTTTTAGACCAGTACCTACAAATCCTGAGTTCTTTTTGTCCCGCCTCGTCTCTTTAGAGTCACGTCTCGTCTTACATGTTGTATCTTCCATCCATTTTCCGCCGTGTCGCGGTGGCAGCACTGAGCTCACCCTCCGCTCCCCTTTATTAAAAATGGGACCCATCGTCCCGGTCTGCCAGTCCACAAGTCTCTGACCTCCACGCGACATTGAATAGTCAACCAAGACAGTCCCACAATGCCCAGAGCTTTCAGCATCTCAGGGTGAATCTCATCCACCGTTGACACCTTGCTCAGAGCTTTTGACTAGTGAAACGGACGAGTCTTCCCCCGAGCTCTGACTCTTCAATGGACAGAATCAGAATCAGAAATACTTTATTATACTATACTGACGACTTGTCAGTCGGGTTCAGGAGTTGCTTAAAGTGTTTATTCCACCCTCCGACAATATCTTCAGTCCAAGTCCGCAGTTTTCTGCTGAAAACAGTCCGGACGAAGCCCTGCCTGCCCCTCCTGAGTCGTCTGATGGTTTGTCAGAACCGAGCAAAAGTCCTTTTCCATGGTCTCCCCAGACTCCCGAACAGAAGCTGCAGGTTTTCTGACCTCCTTATACCGGTCTGTCACTTCAGGGCTCCCCTGGGCCTGCGGGTTCTTGGGTTACCGCCACAACATGGCCCACTCAGACTCCATGTGCCAAGACCAAGAACGATCCCTGGTCAAGATGTTGTCTCTTGTTAGCTAACCAGCTAGTCAGCAGTTCTTCCCGCAGTCAGCTGGTTTAGTTCAGACAGAGATCAAACCAACAGCTCCACTATGAGTTCAGGACTTTAGAGCTGCTGCCAAAACCCCCATGTCTCCTTTTTCAGTTCTCTTTCTGCACCTGTTCAACAAACAACATGTAAATCAGACAGACTGGAGTTGTTAGAAGGTGGATGATGGAGCTAGGCTAACAGTTTCCCTCTGCTTCCAGTCTTTGTGCTAAGCTAGGCTAAACAGATCTGATCTCTGTACTGGAGTGTTTCTCTAGGATTTATCAGTTTGTCGTGTGACCTGTTGTCTTTCTTGTCCCCTCTCAGCTGCCGTACCATGAGCTGGAGAAGCTGAACGGCATCGAGGAGGTGAAGCAGTACCTGCACAAGAAGCTGCTGGACGTCCCGCTATGACGCGTGTGTGTGTGTGTGTGTGTGTGTGTGTGTGTGTGTGTGTGTGTGTGTGTGTGTGTGATATCACGGCTGCTTCAGGCCTGTAGTTTGAATCCTGGTTCTGGGGTTGAATCGAGATCAGCAGTTTGTTCGCCTTCTGAACGGTGAAATCCTGTCAGTCAAACATCAGGGAGGAAAAGAGCGATGATGTCCTCACGTTAATGTTTATTCAGATTACAGCTGCAACTAACAATTATTTTATCAATTAATCTGCTAATTATATCTTTTATTAATCAGTTTATAAAACCTCCTCATCCCCTGCTGTCTCAGATTTGTTTTGTATCTCAGTAAACTGAATATTTTACTGTTTTGGACTGTTGGTCCAGACATTTGAAGATGTCACGTGGACTCTGACAACTTTTGATTAACATTTATAATCCAGGTGAGTGACCCGTTAATCCAAACGATTGTCCACAGATGAATCAACAGTGAAAATAACGTGTAGTTGCAGCTGTGCACATTAACGCGCAGGTCGACTCACGGACTCCCACCGGGCTGTGCGGCTTTTTAAAGGACCTTCCCGCTGCTTTCTGACCATTTTCCAAATCATCCGTAAGTTTTCGCGTCGATCTCCTTCCTGCGGGGAGCCGCTGGCTTCTGTTCAGAGATAAATCCACCGCAGAGTCCACGAGTCCAAACCCTCCTCGCAGAGCCCAACTCCTCTAACCGCTCGATGGTCTGATGGAGAATACTACATTTATTTCTATTTATTGTCTAAACAGTGTCATCAGCCTTGAAAAGCCAACGTGCAATATGTGTCCGCTCCTCTTCGTGTCATCCAACACAAGAACGTGACCGCTGTGACTTCAGCTGCAACACTAAGTAAACATGGATGTAATGAATTTTAAAATGTCTCACGTTAAAAGTGTTTTGAGTGTCCTTGAACACGTCGTGCCCGCACCTGCTCAGGTGTGACGGTGGCTTGTTTTGGAACATGGTCAGCAGAAAAGTGAAACAACACCCGACCGGTCCTTTAATGCGTCCTCGTGATCGCTGAGTGCAGGCTGTGATGTGATTGGTCGCTGTGCGGATGAACAAACATTCTATCTTTTTTTGGGGGTGGGGTGGAGTCCCTTTTTATAAAGTTTGGTCACCATGGTAACGATGTTGATGCATGTGTGGGACTCTGTTTTTCGGGCGTCACTGTTTTATAAAATCAAAATGATGGAGCTGGGAGTTTTTCTGTGGTGAGAGCAGGGGCTGATGGGTACTGTAGTTCTGAGTGCACACGGCTGTCCGGCGGGGGAGGGAGGAGGGAGCGTCACCATGGTAACATGGTGCGTGCGCCAAAGACCTGGAGGACGAGCCGGCTTCAGTATGATGTGCGGGTGACTGTCGGGGTCAAAGGTCAGATTATTTATTTGTGTATCAGGTGACGGACGGATGTTCGAGGAGGGAAAGAAGCTTGTTTATATTCTATAAATCTATTAATTCAAATGTCTATAAAACCTGAAACCAAACTGAACGCCTCTGTCGTTTTTTATCGCTGACGTTACAGTGTCATCATTTTACCTGACTGACCTTCATCGTGATGTCATCTCACTAATCAACAGGTAAGTCGAGTCCGACGGTGACGATGGCTTTCGTGGTTTTTACACCTTAAACTCGTCTTTCATTGATTTGTCAAATATTTCCCTAATTATCGCAACAGTGTCGCCTGTGATGCAACAGAACAGAACTAAGGGTTAAATAACGGGCAGTGATGTCACTGTGATGTAACCCGTAGCTGTGATGTCACGGGGTGTTCGGTCACATAATGAAATCAGACGACAGAATTGAGAAAAAGTGCATTTATTTGTTAATAATTTTCTCAGGCAGGCGGCTGATTGGAGGCTGAATACTGGCCCCTCCCTCAGCGGTAACTAACGACAACCAATAGGCTCCGCCCCTGCCTGCCAAACTGTACAAACCCCGCCTTCGCTCAAGAAATAAAACAAACCTCTCCGCCCGTCTGAAACGTCCGTCAGATAAAAACCAACAAACACTCGATAAAAAACAAACACACAAGTAACAAAACACTCCGTCATGCTCCGCCCCCTTCACGGGAGGTGGGAGGGGCCGGTGCGACCACAGTATGACGTCACCACTCCTCATTGGTCTGCCGGGATGATTGGCATGTGTGGAGGCGTGGCCTGCACATCCTGTCCTCTCTCCAATGAGGTGGAGGGGGCGGAGCTAGTCCGAGTCCGAGTCACTGGATTCCTCAGAGGAGCTCTGATCTTCATCATCCTCGTCATCCTCATCATCGTCGTCGTTCTGACGAAATGACAAAACGAAGCGTTTAGGTTCATTTCATCTATCTTTACTAACTGCGGCGCTCGCTGCAGGAAGCCGCCATTAACTTACGTTAATAACGATGTAATTAAGCGAATAATTAATGATGTAATATTTTAAGGTGTTTTTAAAAACCCTTAAACCCTGCAGATAACCCCTTAACCTCTCGGAATACATTAAGGAGTTTTAGTGAAGTTTAAAGATAAAAACCTCGTCATCGTCGTCGTCGCTGTCTGTGGATCCTGACGTCTCGTCATCTTCATCAGAGTCGGACGAGTCGCTCTTCTCCTCCTCCTCGTCCGAGTCGGACATGTCCTGCTGGAAGACAGACAGACAGACGGACGCCGCCTTACAACACAGAGCCTGACAGACCGCACCGAGGGATTACGATGCCCACACAGTTAAACTTTAACAAAACAAACCACAGAATCAATAAATTAAACGAGAAAAGTTAATAAATAAATCTGTAAAGCAGAATAAATTAATTCCACTTCACATTTATGAAACCTGGGATTTATTTTTCCATTTCTATCATTTATTTAGTGTGTTGTTCCTGTTGTGTAGTGTGTTACCTTGGCTCGGTACGCCATGGCCCTCTTGGCGACCCCGACCGTCTGCGTCGCGGCTCTCGAACTCGCCGCCTTCTTCGCCGTCACGCGGACTTTAGCTCCCGGGCTGCTGCGAACCTTAGCGGTGCTGCGACGCTTCTGATGGACAAACAAACAAACAAACATGTTGACGCGCCGAAACGTCTGAACGAGGATCAATATGCTAACTCTGGGACCCGAGGGAACCGCTTCAGAACGGCGTCTTTACATCAGGACTGCAGGACTCTCGATGTTACTGAATTAGGCTAAATACGTATTTTGTGTCGGCCTGTTCTTTTACTGCACTTTAATAATTTTAATAACGCGTATTTTTCAGAACACCTAGACTTCAGCTGGAATCAATAACTGGCTGAGCGGCGTCGCAGGAGTACTACGACCCGCTCCGCTACACGCTGCTGGACTCTGGTCCCGAAGGCGACTCTGCAGAGCAAATATAGTTTAGAAGATAAGGATCAGTGGGTCCGGCAGACTGGACTAACGTGTTCAGCTCTGCCCTGCACGCCCTCTGCTGCCGGGCGGCGGAGGGGAGGGCGGCAGGTTAACAAGGGGGAGCATCTGGGTCATCTGTTAGCTTGTGTTGAATTAGCAGTTGTTCCACCTTGCTAATGTTCTGTTAGCTTGATGTCCTTTAGTAGATCACCGGTAGCTTAGCCTCGCTAATGTTCTGTTAGCTTTGTGCCTGTTAGTTCACGGTGGATTAGCGATAGTTTCGCCCTGCTACATTTAATTGATAAATCGTAATGCTGCGTTACAAAATGATACATCATAACATGAAAATCACAAAGAAACACGTAGCTAGTAACATTAGCTTAGCCCTAATAATGTAATGTCTCGTTAACGTATACTGGATCAAGTTTAACGCTACTGATGTTATGTTGTCCTGCTAGCTTATGGTGGATCTCTGGGCGTGAAGCTAATAAATTAGAAAGGCTAAACTACCCCTAATTAAACATAAGCTAAGGGGATAACGGCTATATTAGTAGCTTCCCGCTGCTAATATGTTAGCTGCAGTTCACAAGGATAAAAAAACTATACTTTAGCCCGCCTCCGCTACAGCTAGCGGCCCCCACAGCGTGATACTGTAACCCCCCACAAACAAACTGGTCTGGACTCGCCCCGGCAATCTGAACACGCCTGAGAACATTTGAAACTGGAAAAACAGGAGGAATCAGTCGCAGGTGTGAGTGCGTCTCTGCGGTCGCCTGACGTTTATTCGCTAACCGAGCGGAGAGACTCACCGAGGTGGAGAACTCCTTGTAGACGGCTCGGTCCTGAGGAGACAGAGACTGCAAAGAGGAAACAGGAAGTTCACATTCATTTTCCGTCTTGGCTTTTCATCAGCTGGGTGTTGTGGCCTCTAGAGGGCGACATGACGTGCGAGAGGTCTGGAGAAACGCTGAGCTGCGATTGGCTCGGACTTCCCCGTCGTAAGGTGTTAAACTCGTCTATTAAAGCTTTTTGGGGGGAAGCCGCAGAAAAACTGGATAAAATCTCAGCAAACTGTGGAACAAGTTTTCAGAAAGTCCGTTAGCGTTAATTAAACTAATTAAAGTAATAATGTCGTCTCCTGGACAACGTTCAACTGACTGATCGGAAAACGTTTTGTTCTCGAAATATAAAATCTCTTTATTCTAACATCTAAAACTCGAACTTTATTCTTGAAATATTCTGGACGTTTTATTCTCGTGACTCTGCAGTTTCTGAACGCGTTCGGACTGAAAGGTGGAAACGCGTGGATGCTGTTCTCCAGACCTCTGTGGTTGCCGCGGCGACAGTGGTTACCTTGACCCAGGCCTCCAGCTCGGCCTTGTACTCCACCTGCTGCTCCTCCACCAGCTTCTTGTACTTGTCCTTCTGACTCTGGGTCAGTTTGTGCCACCTCTTCCCGATCTCCACCATCCGCTCCTTCAGGCTGAAGTGGTTCAGCTCGCCGTTGGTCAGCAGCTCCTGGGAGAACATCTGATACCCGCTCCTATTGGACGGAAACAGCAGGGGGAGGGGCTTACTACAAGGCTGGTGTCAATTCACACGGTCACGTGACGTCCGCTGCCTTGACGAACTCTTGGAGCTGCAACGATTACCTGATGAATCCATTAATCTGCAATATCTGAATAATCTCTTAACAAGAACTAATCAGGTCTTTTCTCTGGTTCCTGCTTCTTTGTCTTCTGTGATATAAACTGAACATCTTACGCAATTAATTGATTAAATCAAGAAACTAAATGGCAGATGAATCGATAATGAAACTAAACAAAGGTCTGGTAAAGACGCTGATAACCTGAATTACACTTCCTGTCGGACTCACACTGGAGGTTTCTTTGGTTCTCCGTCAAACTTGGGTTTCCTCTGACTCTGACCTGCAGGTGGAGCCCTCATCTCCAGCAGCTCCCTCTGCAGGACACCAACAGTCAGTACAACACAGACAGAAACAACATCTGAAGTCCGTCAGCAACGCGGGCGTGGGGGCACTCATTACGGGACACAGTTTACACAAAATATATCTACATTAATGAATAAAGTGGGAACGTGCGGCTGCAGCGTCGGCAGGTGGTGGGCGGAGTCAGTGGGGGGGCGTGGCTCACTGACCACAGGTTGGTACTGAACCTCGTAACGCTTCTGGTCCTCCGCCGCCTTCTTGATCCAAGGAATCTTCTCCTTCTTCTCCATGGACTTCCAGGCCGCCTCCATCCCCGCCTGGGCCTTCCTGCGGTCGCTCTGCGGAACACGTCACATGACCAGCGGCGGGTTAATAAAGCCTGCTTGTACTGAGCGGGAGGGTTTCTACTGTGGCGTGGACTGTTGTACACCTCAAGTTTAACGACAGACTCTGACATTTGAGATTTCTCTCAGCAGGTAATTAAAGTGATAAAAGTACGGGAGGCTCACTCTGTATTTCGCCAGGTAGTCTCCGATCACACTGTGCTGCCACATCTCCTCCGCTGTTTTAGGCGTCTCTGGAAGCTTCGCCGTCTTCTTCCCATCGCGTCTGTCCTTCGGAGCTCCGGCAGGTATCCACGGCTCTGGCTCCGCCTCCCGACCCCGCTCCTGGGACAAAACCAAAAACACCAGCTCGCAGGTGAGTTTATGGGTATTTTAGCCGAAGTCAGTTTTATTTGTACGGCCCCAGATGCGCCTCAAGGGGCTTCGCAGTCCGACAGCGTACGAGCCCCTCGGGGCGCAGGGCGTCCACCTGTTCGCACCTTGACGGAAGGAGACTTGGCTCTGTGTGGGCTGGAGGCCACGCCCCCGCCCAGCTTGGCCCCGCCCAGTTTCTCCTCGGTCATGACCCGGTCTCGCTCCTCCTCCGGGAGACTCTGGAAGACACAGTGCAGCTTAATGAATGAACAGGAGAGTTGTTGTACTTACGCACCTGCCTGCACCTCTGAGGCCGGTCTGTCCAGGACCAGGACTGGGACAAACAAAGACACAGCCTGTGTGAACTCTTTCAGGAGGAAGAGGCGGCTTACTTCAGATTATTAGCGGAATAAAGGTTTAGTGTACGGAGCTGCTTTGTGTCTTTACAGTAACAGGAATCAGCTGAGGATCAGATGTTGACGTACCTCCAGAAACCTCTGCAGGTCGATGTCGTACTGCTTCTTCCTCTGATAAAACAAAGATTAGACAGGAACATGAAGCGGGAGCAGATGTCACGCTGTGAAGAGCTGAATGCTGGCGTGATACCGACCTGCTCGCAGCGTTTCTGAAACATGTCCTTCTCTTTCTGCGTCATCATTTTCCACTGTTTACTGCAGAGCACCATCCGCTCGGTGCTGGGGACGTCCTTCATGTTCACCATCAGCTCCGCACAGTACAGAGAGTACCCGTTACTAGCCAAAGACACACAGCTGTTAGCCATTTCTGCTAACCTGCTAGCTCCTGTCCACACACTGTTGGCATCTTGTTCTTCAGCTTCCTAGTAGTTAATATCTGTCTGTCAGCAGGACAGTATCCTGCTCGTCAGCTTGTTAGAGAGCTGACAACAAGCTACGTGCTATGTGTAGTTCATCGGCCTGTTAGCATCTAGTTTGTCAGCCTCTGAGTACTCTGTTCAGGTTGTTAGCTGCTGAGTTAGCTGCTGAGTTAGCTCCTGAGTTAGCTGCTGAGTTAGCTGCTGAGTTAGCTGCTGAGTAGGCTCCTGAGTTAGCTCCTGAGTTAGCTGCTGAGTTAGCTGCTGAGTAGGCTCCTGAGTTAGCTGCTGAGTTAGCTGCTGAGTTAGCTGCTGAGTAGGCTCCTGAGTTAGCTCCTGAGTTAGCTCCTGAGTTAGCTGCTGAGTTAGCTGCTGAGTAGGCTCCTGAGTTAGCTGCTGAGTAGGCTCCTGAGTTAGCTGCTGAGTAGGCTCCTGAGTTAGCTCCTGAGTTAGCTGCTGAGTAGGCTCCTGAGTTAGCTCCTGAGTTAGCTGCTGAGTTAGCTCCTGAGTTAGCTGCTGAGTTAGCTGCTGAGTTAGCTCCTGAGTTAGCTGCTGAGTTAGCTCCTGAGTTAGCTGCTGAGTTAGCTGCTGAGTTAGCTCCTGAGTTAGCTGCTGAGTTAGCTGCTGAGTTAGCTGCTGAGTAGGCTGCTGAGTTAGCTCCTGAGTTAGCTCCTGAGTTAGCTGCTGAGTTAGCTCCTGAGTTAGCTCCTGAGTTAGCTGCTGAGTAGGCTGCTGAGTTAGCTCCTGAGTTAGCTGCTGAGTTAGCTGCTGAGTTAGCTGCTGAGTAGGCTCCTGAGTTAGCTCCTGAGTTAGCTCCTGAGTTAGCTGCTGAGTAGGCTGCTGAGTAGGCTGCTGAGTTAGCTGCTGAGTAGGCTCCTGAGTTAGCTCCTGAGTTAGCTCCTGAGTTAGCTGCTGAGTAGGCTCCTGAGTTAGCTGCTGAGTAGGCTCCTGAGTTAGCTCCTGAGTTAGCTGCTGAGTAGGCTGCTGAGTTAGCTCCTGAGTTAGCTGCTGAGTTAGCTCCTGAGTTAGCTGCTGAGTTAGCTGCTGAGTTAGCTGCTGAGTAGGCTGCTGAGTTAGCTCCTGAGTTAGCTCCTGAGTTAGCTGCTGAGTTAGCTCCTGAGTTAGCTCCTGAGTTAGCTGCTGAGTTAGCTCCTGAGTTAGCTCCTGAGTTAGCTGCTGAGTTAGCTGCCGAGTTAGCTGCTGAGTTAGCTCCTGAGTTCATCAGTGCAGCACTAGTATCTTGAACAGCAGCTAGTTAGTGTCCTGTTCAGACGCACATTAGCATTTGGCTCGTTAGCGGAGTGGAAGCTAAGACTCACGGTGGAGGTTTTGTCGGCCGCCATCAAACTTGTCCTTCAGCTGTCGCTCTGCTTTGGTGAGGACGGACCGCACGTGATCATCAGAGGTCACATCTGGATGAGCTTCATGATACGCTCTCATGCTGCCCTACACACACACACACACACACACACATTATTCGATTGTGAGTTTCTACCTAAACACCTGTTCAGGTAACATGTTGAGGGTTTGAAATTCGACCCTCCCGCCTCGACTGCAGGCTCCTGATCTAGCTCCATTCTGGTTTTTCTGGTCAGGATAATCCTGATCCTGACCCACATGAATCCACAGGACCACGGGATTATCAGTCTAGTCTGGTTCAGTCTGGCTTAGTCTAGCCTGGTCTGGTACCTCGTAGTCTTTCTGGAGCTCCAGAGCCTTGCTGATCCACTTTAGTCTCCTCTTGTCAGACAGCTGGGACCACTGTCTCCTCAGAGCCTCCTTCAGCTCCTTCTGACTCACCTGGAAACAAACAGGCTTCACTTTGGAAAAATCCTCTTTTCATTTTATACAACTTCAGTTAAAAGATAGCAACTCCTGTGTGTACCTGTGTGCAGTGTGTGTGTACCTGTGTGTACAGTGTGTACCTGTGTGCACCTGTGTGTGCAGTGTGTGTGTACCTGTGTGTACAGTGTGTACCTGTGTGCACCTGTGTGTGCAGTGTGTACCTGTGTGCACCTGTGTGTACAGTGTGTGTGTACCTGTGTGCACCTGTGTATACCTGTGTGTACAGTGTGTACCTGTGTATACAGTGTGTGTGCACCTGTGTGTACAGTGTGCACCTGTGTATACCTGTGTGTGCAGTGTGTGCACCTGTGTGTGCACCTGTGTGTACCTGTGTGTGCAGTGTGTGCACCTGTGTGTGCACCTGTGTGCAGTGTGTGTGCAGTGTGTGTGTACAGTGTGCACCTGTGTGTACAGTGTGCACCTGTGTGTACCTGTGTATACCTGTGTGTACCTGTGTGTACAGTGTGTGTGTACAGTGTGTACCTGTGTGTACAGTGTGTACCTGTGTGTACAGTGTGCACCTGTGTATACCTGTGTATACCTGTGTGTACCTGTGTGTGCACCTGTGTGCTGTGTGTGTGCAGTGTGTGTGTACAGTGTGCACCTGTGTGTACAGTGTGCACCTGTGTGTACAGTGTGCACCTGTGTGTACCTGTGTGTACAGTGTGTGTGTACAGTGTGTACCTGTGTGTATAGTGTGCACCTGTGTGTACAGTGTGCACCTGTGTGTATAGTGTGTACCTGTGTGTACAGTGTGCACCTGTGTGTATAGTGTGTACCTGTGTGTATAGTGTGCACCTGTGTGTACAGTGTGCACCTGTGTGTATAGTGTGTACCTGTGTGTATAGTGTGCACCTGTGTGTACAGTGTGCACCTGTGTGTATAGTGTGTACCTGTGTGTACAGTGTGCACCTGTGTGTATAGTGTGTACCTGTGTGTACAGTGTGCACCTGTGTGTATAGTGTGTACCTGTGTGTACCTGTGTGTACCTGTGTGTGCACCTGTGTGCTGTGTGTGTGTACCTCTGGGTGCAGCTTCATGTAGGCCTTCTTCTCGTGGTTGTACCACAGCTGTTGAGGAGTTTTAGGTTTCTCCGGCAGGTCGGACTTCTTCCTCTCTTCCATCAGCTCTGGATGATCCTCCCTACAGGTCAGCTGACGTTAGCCATGCTAAACGCTAACACCACACGCTAAATGCTAAACACATGCAAACGACACGTTTCAACAGCGTTAACAGCCAGCTGTTGGTAGTTGAACCTACTTGAATCGAGCCATGTTCTTCTCAAACTCTTCTTTCTCGCGTTGAAACTCTGTGATGTACTTTTGCTGCAGGAAAATAAAGAATATGTTTTGTTGTTATTTGAAACCGACCGATTAATTTACTGGACCGGTTTTAGGATTTAGACTTTCAAAGACATGGAGGGAACTCCATTATTGACTTATGGTATTTCATTTTGACCTTTTCTATTGAGAACATATGAATCAAATATTAACATCTGTGCATCAGTGATTTAGAAAGTCTGGACTCAGCTGGCCCATCAGCTGACATGTTGTCAGCCAATCAGCCGCTGAGTGGCCCAGACCTTCTTCTTGTCGGGCAGCTCCTTGTACTTCTTGGACAGGATCTTGGTCAGGTCCAGGTTGCTCATCTCCGGGTGGATTTTAGCGTATTTGGCTCGTTTCTCCATGAAGAAGCGGAAGTACGGAGTCAGAGGTTTCTTAGGGAAATCTGGATGAGTCTGTTTGAACATGAGAGGTCGAGTCAGGGTCAAAGGTCACAGGTCAGAACAGATGTTCTCACTCAAACATAACATCTATAAACGCTTAACGAGACATTTGCATTGATTTCAGTCATTTGTACTGTTGTGTTTATATTTTCACTACTAAATGAAACCTCGTCTCTTGAGGTGGATCAGCAGATCCAGGATCAGCAGCGTCTGGTTTAGTAAAGTCTGACTCGGTTCACATCTCACCTTCAGTTTCTTGCCTTTGTACGGATTCTTCACGAACTCCGTGGCGTCTACGATGAGCTCCGTCATCGTTCTGTACTTACGAACCTGAAACGCAAACACACGACAGCTTCCTGTGATCGATAAATACATCAACATGTGATTTCTAATCAATAACAACAGAAGCTGTCAGCCCAGTAGCTGGATGACTACACGTCAGAAAGGTCCAGGTTTCTTCTCGGGGTTCCTCAGGGATCTGTTCTCGGTCCTTTGTTTTTTCATTAATGTCGACAACCTGCTTCTGGCTCGTAAAGATCTGTTTTCTGCTGATGATACAAATCTCTGTAGTCGTTTCACATGAAGATTTTATTACACCGACACAAACTGTTAATAAAGAATTACTGCACCTTTTTACCTGGTTTCACTTAAACAAAGTTACCCTCGATATTAAAAGGACGATTTAAAGTTTAGAGTTATATTTTACAGCAAAAACCAAAAATAGCAGTTTTTTGAAAAGAACCTTGAAATTGTGAATTTGAAAATCTTCCTTGAAAAAAATCCACATTGAAAATATAAAAGTTTAACTCATCTACATCAGTGTGTTTGTGTCCAGAGATCCTTCACTTGTCCTTTAATTTAACCCTTAAAACACCTTAATGTGAAAAGCCCTTAACGAACACCTGCAGCAGAGTTTAAGGGCTTCCTGAGCTTCTGTGTTGTTCAGGTTCAGGGTTCTGGTTCACGTTCGGTTCTGACTCAGGTATTTAACAGGTTCCCAGATTTCATGGAAACGAATATATTAAGGAGTTTAAAATGTATCAAATTGCAGAAAGCCTTCACTGAGTTTTCACCTTTTAGCTTGAGGTCCTTTTCAGGTATAAATTATGGGACGTCTTTCATGTTATTTGGTAAAAGTAAATAAAAATCTGTCACCGTGACAATCGTTCGTACCTCGGATGAGACTTTCTGCCATTTCTGGCGGCACATGTCTCCGGTGAAGCTGCCGAAGCAAACTTTCTCCCAGTCGAAGTGCGACTCCGTGGTTTTATATTTCATGCCGTCTCCGTCCGGCAGCAGACTGCGAATCCTCTCCAACAGAGTCAGACAGTCCTCCTTACTCCAGTCATCTACACACACACACACACACACACACACACACACACACACACACACTGTCAGGTCCTGCAGGTGCTGCTGCTGGTTCCCTTCAGTCTGAGAGACAAACTAAAGCAAAGGTAATAGAGAGCTGTTCTTTAAAGGACGGAGCGAAATCCTAATTTTATTTGGGGCTCTCATGAATTCTGACCTGGCCTGAAATAATAAAACGTGTTCTGACAGAGTGTTTACGTTCCTCAGCCAGTGTATTCTGCTCATCTCCTGCTGGATTCTGATTGGTCGGTTAGCCGCTGTATTCTGATTGGCCGGTTAGCAGCTGTATTCTGATTGGCGGTTAGCAGCTGTATTCTGATTGGCCGGTTAGCAGCTGTATTCTGATCGGTCGGTTAGCAGCTGTATTCTGATTGGCCGGTTAGCAGCTGTATTCTGATCGGTCGGTTAGCAGCTGTATTCTGATTGGCCGGTTAGCAGCTGTATTCTGATTGGTTGGTTAGCAGCTGTATTCTGATTGGCCGGTTAGCAGCTGTATTCTGATTGGCCGGTTAGCAGCTGTATTCTGATTGGCCGGTTAGCAGCGTCACATTGTGAGAATTTGGTCGTAATGCTGCGCTCCGGTCAAAGTCGGAGGTCGGAATTTCCCCGTTGACATTTCCGACCTCCGACCTCGAAGCGTTCCAGGCGCACGACGTCAAACGTAAACAAACAACATGGCTGACGAACTGACGTTTCTCTGGCAGAACCCGGAAACGTATCTTCGTTCACTAGCCGAGTACAGTCCTGCAGTCTGCACGTACACCCCCCCCCAGCCTAACGCGGTTGCCATGGCGCTGCCACTGTTGTGACGTCAGACAGCTGCTTCGCCCCGAGTTCACAAGTAGCAGCGCCGACTGTGGGTGGCGGCCCGCTGGACTCTACTAGGAGCAGGTCGGGACTGTCGGAGTTGTCTGGACGCAGCATGAATGTCCGACTGTCTCGGTGAGATCCAGGACCACCGTCCGGACCGCCAACCGGAGATTTCACCACGTTTTTCAGGCGGTTGTAAACGTTAATGTGAGACAGAATCACAGGGCGTGGTCACAGCTGGCGGCAGGTGGGTGTGGTCAGGTGTCGATGACGTCACGGCAGGTTAGTAGTTACCTGGTTCATTCTTGATCCTCGCGCTCTGAGCTCTGGAGACGCTGCTGCTGCCGTTCATCCTGCAGCGACCGGCGGAGAAGACTCCGCCCCCTCACTCTTCTACACACACACACACACACACACACACACACAATACAACTTTATTTATAATGGACAAGACATCGCACAGCACTGTACCGTTTATAATGTTCAGTTTGTTGTTAATTACACTCAAGGGCCACATTCTGGCCGTTTGCAGAGCTTTCAACTGTATCACATGGTCTTCATCAGTGGTTGGAGTGTGCTCAGTCGTCATGGAGACGGTCTGTTGAGGACTCATCAGTTCACTTTGGTGACACGAGTCAAAGAGAGCAGCGGTGCAGAGTGTGCACGCTTCTGCTGCGTGTATCAGCTGTGGCTTCGGATCAATACAGAATATAAGCAACTAAAGAGTTAAATATGATTCACGAGCTGCCCTGCAGGACGTGAAGTGAGGAATATAAAATCTATAGAGTCGTGAAGATGAGCTCCACCTTCAGCAGCTGCAGCAGTCAACAGTAATGTGTTATTCTGCACAGAGCGCTTTAAGTTGGTTTGGATGCCGAAGCTTCTGGACTCTGACTCAGTAACGTCTCTCTGCTTCACCTCTGACAGATTTCACTTCTGATCACTGAGACTGTTCTCAGCGGCTGACCCCCCCAGCTCCTGCCCGCCCACAGCGCTCTGATCCCGGCCTGCCCTGACCCTGACTGACCGGCCGGGGCGACCTTACCCCGGCTGTGGTGCGTCACCGTGGCCCGCTGACAAGGTCAAACTGAGGGGCAAAGATTAGGCGTCTTACTTCTGTACTTGTAGTGCAGCATACAAGATATTTTAGCTGCAAACGGTATCTAAACACCGTCCACAGACACGAGACGGGCTGTAACCCAGTTACAGGTCAGTCAGAGGGCAGACCGGACTCGACTGGAATGTTTCACCGAACTCCATTGAAAAATGGGTCACTTTAAGGCAAACGTGCGCATGTGTAAACATACAGCTCATAGAAGAACTTCTCGCCAATATATATACGAGCAGCTCTTCAATTCGGCATAAATCCAATACATCACGTAGCTCTCATTTTAGTTTTTAAAATGTAAGTTTAAAAACTGGCTCTCTCTCTAAATATGCTTCTCCCAAAATAAAGCGCGGAGGGCGGTAGAGAGCAGGTCGGACTGACTCTTCAGTCCACAGTTTGCTGAATTAAAGTGCTGCTTGCTGAGTGTTTACGTGCCGAATTCACCAAAACATTACACCGGTTCGTGAGAATATAGATTTATACTCTATATGACACATGTCTGCCGCTGCGTTTACTATATTTATGATTTCCAAATGGAGTTTGGAACTGAGATGAGTGCGAACGGCGGTAATGTTATCGAGGTCGAAATTAAGTGAAAGCAGCGGGCCGTCAGGCTCCAGCTGCCCCGGTAATGGCGTCCGTCCTCCGGCAGGAGTCACCACGTAGCTTCCGCTGGCACGCAAAGAGCTACTCGAGACACAAGCTAACGTTAACCTTTTTTGGTTAAATGTGTAAACCGCGAGTTAAACTTAGAAAATACAAACACGAAATAAAACTAAAACATTTTTAAACACAAACCAAAGACTCAATTTGACACGTGTAGCAGATAATCGCATCATTTAGCAAAACTGCTTAAATGATAAAATTCGTCGACATCTGTGTCTTTGGTTGTAAAAATTATCAGATTAAAATGGCGAAATGTCGTCTGGTGTGAACCATTTAACTGCCAAACTGCTGAATTTGATGGTTTCGGTGCTGAGCGGGCTGGATGACTTGCTGCTGCCCCAGAAGCCTTCACTGCGAAGCCGCCATGAATGTTCTGGTGACTCGGGGACAAACGACCAGAAAACCCCAGAAATCTGTTCAAAATCACGACCAACTACTTACCTTCAGATTCAGACAGAAACCCGGGTTAATACTGCACACCACTCTGGTCGTTTGGATTATTTCGCGACTTTCAAAGTGTGTTTTTTTCAGCCGTAAACCCCGGGGAGTCAGGTCGAAACGAATCCGGCAAAAGGAGCGTCTAGTCCGGTATGAAACTCCGCCCAGCGCCGCAGGGGGAGGAACTCCGGGGGAAAACATGAGGACAAAGGCGGAGGATGAAACCAGAGACAGCGGCTAAAACACCAGCCAAACCCGCTTAGAAGCTACTTTACACGTAGAACTATCATTTTTATTTTATGTATTTTACACAAGCATTCAGTTAGTAGTTTCAGAAATGTAACTGCGACAGCGTCCTTGTCTGTACATCTACCCTCCTGACTCGAACCTGGTCCGGGTCCAGATGCTGAACCGGCGGGGAGACAGAGGACTGGGGCCCGGGGACCCGCCGGCCAGCCGCCGGCAGAGACGCGGCCGGGGGACGCGGAGGAGAGCGGCTGCCGGCCGCTGCGGGCTCCGGGAGGAAGAAGCAGGAAGTCCTCGGGCTGCCGGCTGCTCAGGTCTCCTCCCCGGCCGGTCGCGGTGCTGATCAGCGGCTCGGAGGCGGCAGTGTAACCCGCATCCACATGGCATCCTGCCCGCTGACAACACACCGTGTGGCGGGTCTGAGCTCCACGACTCACCGGTCCCCTCGCACAGAGAGCTGCTGTGAGGGCTAATCACTGATCAATCAATACATCCAACTGTTCGATACACCTGTCCTCCTCCGGGACACTGCACAGGTGTGTGTGTGTGGGGGGGTGGGGGGCTTCTTAAATAAAGTGCAGTTTAATAAATCAAAGACATTTCCTATAGACTACAGGCTTTACTTTTGCTTCTTTATGGACTTTGTCCCAAATTAATTTATGTAAAAATCTGTTTGTGCGCGCGCGCGCGTGATGGGGACAGTCTTTGTTTACCGCCTCACTGCCGCCACCTGCTGGTCGGGATGATCGATAAACTGATGATCAGCAGCTCCTCATCAAAGCTGAATTAACCCTTAACGAACACCTGCAGGTTTAAGGGCTTCCTGAGCTTCTGTGTTGTTCAGGTTCAGGGTCCTGGTTCACCTTCGGTTCTGACTCAGGTATTTAACAGGTTCCCAGATCTGGGACAAACCCGTGGACTGGAATATATTATCCATTAAAATACCTTGATTGCATCATTATTGATGAATAAATTAATGGTATTTTAAAGCGGTTTCAGTAATTATTCAGTTATCTCAATAATCAAAATATTGACTTCTCAAGTAAAACGTGTGTGTTATTTTCATTGAAACAATTCTGACTCACCTCACTGTGGACTGTTGCTCAGAGGTTCCACAGGTGATCTCACCTGAGCCAGGCCACGCCCACAGCTGCACCTGCTCTGCGCTGATTACTGCTGAGCACGAGGCGTGACGGACGCGGTGGAGCGAAAAGCTCAGAAACAAACCAAAAGCCTCTCTTCAGGGTTCATTCACCTGTGTGTGAAAAACACGAGTGTCCAGGTAAACTCACCTGACCGCTGACAAATCCAACCAAGTCCCCTCCAGGATCCAAACCACAGGACTGGACGCCGTTGTCGGTCTTAAGCTGACCGACGGGTCGTCAGACAGGGTTTTAATGTTTCCCGACGCTGTGAAACGTGCAGGTGGCGGATGACATTTTAAGTGTTAAGGTGTGATTTACAATAATACAGAGTGAGCCTCGCGCCGAAGACTCCGAGCTCAGTTTCTCCGCAGATGGTTACTGTCGGAGGTGGTTTCCTTCCGGCCGCAGCCGTGCCGGTCCGGCAGCAAAGCACCACCGGACCTCCGGGACCGACCGATGACTCTCCTGTCAGCTCACAATAAAACCACAAACAAAGAAAACACAGCTTCCCTTCAGCTACGTTTGCAGTAACAGTTTTATTGTCCCTCCTGACACAAACGCTAAATAAACACACGTTAAACTTCAGAGTGCACATTTCACCTTCCAGGATCCAGAGCCGCCGGTCCGGACGAGGCCAGACGGGGTCAACGTGTTCAGCACAACACCACAGAAACACCAAAGGAAAACAACGCAGACGTTCTCACATAATCACAACACGAAACATGACAATCGCATGAAAATGGTTTTATACCAAGGATAACGCTGTCTCGCTGCCATAATGCTAATTAGCTGACAGGAAGTCATAATTACAAGACAACGTCTTCTTTTTTCTTTGGTGACTCCTCCGGTTCCAAACATCAAACATCAAACTTTAAGAAACAGTCGGACGTTTCGTGAAATCCTTCTGTTTGTCAGACGAGATCAGCTGTGTTTTATTGAAGGTAGCGTTACGAGCTAGGCTAGCTGTTTCCCCCTGCTTCCAGTGTTTGTGCTAAGCTAGGCTAACCCATTTCTGTACTGGACACAGATGAAACTGATCCATCGGAAACGTCTGACTCTGAGAACAAAAGGATTTAAATGTCGGACTGTTCCTTTAAAATACAAATTCACAAGAAGATTCAGAAACAGAGACTTTACTGTTTGTTTCATTGTTAACATCGGCTCTCAGGGTGTTTTACTGTTTCCAATAATAATTAATTCACTTTCAAAAACAATGTTGAAACACATATAACTTTTCATTAAAGACAGTTTAGTGTCATGCTCATTAGCTTGGTTGCATTTAAGCTAACTAGCACACAGAGCTGATAATGCTGATAACCTCATTCTCATGAGAGTCCTTAGCTAACGCGTTGGTTAGCCGCCATGCTAGCAAGAAATATTTGTATTTAGGGATGAAATCTAATGCTGCGTCTCATCAATACTTTAACAAACCATCAGCTTTCCCTCCGACTGTGTAACTAACATCTACAGGGCTACGTGGACAAAAGGCATTAAACGCTTGTGGAAGGTGCCGTGTTCGAAAAACTCACCAGCATAAAAACTTCTTAGCAAAACAGTTACTTTCAAATGAATCGCTGCCAGCTAGCTAGCTAGCTAGCTTGGTCACTGCCAGCTACTGTGGCTGGCTAGTGACAGTATCAACCACAACCTAGCATCTTAGAGGTTAGCTCTCCAGCTATAGTAGCTCACGATGCTAAGCTGAACGAGCCACCTGCTTCACAAAGACGTGTGAACGCACGGAGCTCCAAAAGTCACGGTAATAACTTCATAAGATTAGTTTTGCTGAATCACTTTGTGACTGAACAGTCCTGTAATCTAAAACGCTACGCTAACTGGCTAACGTACTTAACTTAGTATGACTAGACAGCATTTATTTTCAGTTAGCAGCAGCTTGTTAGCCTTCAAAACATTGGTTTCCTGTTTGAGCTTCAAGCTAACATTAGCAAACTGAGGCTCTTGAATGAAACTAACGTGACTGAAATATTCCTTCTGTCGTTACGCTGAGTCTTGATTATTTAGTCATAAAATGCAGAATAAATGAAGCTCGGCAGGTTAATGGAGGTACAGCCTCTGTCGACATGCTGGACAGGAATCATCTAAATGAGATTTCTATACATAGGCCGAAGTTTTCTGTCTCGCTCAAAGTCAACATGTAAATCAGACAGAGTTGTCTGTTGTTTTTTTACAGAGGCTAGCAGTTTCCCCCTGCTTCCAGTCTTTGTGCTAAGCTAGGCTAAACACCTCTCACTGTACTGAGAGACGACAGAGAACAAGAGCATTTATCTAAATTCCTTTAATGCTATCAGACTATTTCCTGATGCTGCAGATGTAAACCTGCGAGACCCTCATCCTGGATCAGATTAATGCTAAACCAGACAGATATGAAGACATCTTCTTCCATAAATGTCATATCCAGATGTCCTGGAGACATCCAGCTCATTAATCCAACCGAACAGTCAGTTTCCACCGATCAACAACATAAACAGCTTTCAGCTTCACATCTGTATAACACACACTCCCTGATTCGATTGTAACGCCACCAAATTACAAAATGTCCGCCTTTTCACAATCACTTTAAAACAACAATCCCTTAAAATGTCCTCACTGAACCCTTAACTAACCCCTGAAGGGACACGACTTTCCCCTTAATTTACAGGTTACTTTGAAATATTTGATTTTTTAAAGGGTAAAAACCCTTTGAATTTACAAAATAACATTACAGGTAACCCTCAACTTGAACTTGAGGAGCAAATTCAAGGTTCACCCCAACTGTGGGGTTAATTAATTGGAAATTAATGGATTATCATATTTTAAGATTGATGAAATCATCCCTGACAAATTAAGTCCTTTTACTGTAAAAATCAATGGACGGTTTTCACGTTATTTAATTATTATTATTACAACCAATTCATCCATTGATTCATCGCTTTTGAAACACCTTAATTACATCCTGATCAATGAAAGTAAGTTAACAGTGAGTAACTGCGAGCGCTTTAACTCATTTAGTGAATTTATCTTTTCCAGAACAGAAAGTGAAAACGTGTGACGGCGAGGCCGGCGGCGCCTGAATCACTCGAATACGCTGAGATTAACTGATTTTAAAACTTCTTGATTTGACTTTTGACAGATCATCAATCAATCAATCAATCATCTGCGTCAATTGATCCTTGATTGGTTTTATTCTTCGCTCTAAGAGGGGTCTAACGGGTCTAACGGGTCTCCGTCTTTATTCCCTCTTATCGCTCTCTGGGACTCGCAGGCAGCGTCTCCTCTCACGCTGAATCCTCTCGTGGATTTACCTGAAACACTTCGGGGAGAAAGTCGTCGCGTTTTCACTTTTTGAAAGAAAAGTCAAACTTTAAGAACACGAGACTCGAAATCATGAAATCAGAGTGCGGTTCCGCTGAGACGAAACCGGATTGATGAGGACCTGCACAGAAACATACACAGGGGACAGGTGTGCACAGGTGTGTGTTTTATACACTTAGATACAGTAAATACAGTTAGAGCGAACAGTCGGCTTCGGAGAGATTTGAGGAATCTGAAGAGAAGGAAAAGTCACACTGACGAAACTGATCTAAAACCTCACTCCAGGTCTCACCTGACACACATGAAGCTGTACTGGGGTCAGACTCACCTGGATACTGTTGAAAGTTCCTCAAACACCTCTTGCTACTTATAAGCCGACAAACAAAGACACGGGAAGTGGGAGAAGATTAAACCGTGTGATAAATCAGCCGGGCTGGGTTGTGGAGACAGCAGGTGGACTGGGAGTGGCGTCTGTCGGTGCGCACGCACCGGAAAACAAGATGGCGGCCTCACGGGAGCAAGACGGAGCGCTCCTTTGTTTTTTTGTATTTGGCTGGACGACAAGAAAAAGTGAACGAGAACACGACCAAGGACGGGGAACACGTTACGAACACACGCTGCACCGAACCAGCGCCCCCTCGTGGGGCCGACAGTCCGCAGCGCTGAACTATAGAGTGGCGATCCGTCCAGGTGTGCCTCACAGGTGCTAGGCTGCAGCCCCCGCGGGCCAGAACACGAGGAGGACAGTTCCCTCTGCGTGAGGTGACGCAGGACCTCGCTGATGAAGGTGACGGTCGACCGTCCACTGACGCTGGTGGATGATCCGTTCACTAACGTTGTGCTTGTGTTTCTTTTCTTGTGCTTCTGAGTTTTTGGCTGGTGGCGTGATTCGCTGCTGGGCCAGCGGAGGGCGCCGTCGGTCCAATCAGAGTCCTGCTGCTCAGAGGACGACCCCTTCAGATTTGACTGACCTCTGACCTTTCCTCTCACCTGTGTGCGTTTTCCTTCTCTGTAGACTCCTTTGCTACGGCCCGCCCGGGTCTGCGTGCTGGGTTGCTATGGTAACACTGTTAGGCAGAATAATAGAGTCTATGTACAGCGAGGACTTCATTAACTGAGACTTGGTTTAGTTTGTTCCTATTGGTCAGCAGCCGGTTACTCACTAACTGACTGACTCCGCCCACTGTCACCTGTGTGACCTCAGCAGGTAGGCGGGGCTCGTGCTGCTGGGCGGCGGCCTCACACGTGTCTCTGTGGCTGTCAATCACAGAGGTTGTGAACGAAGGACATGGGGAAGACGCCTCTCCTCTCCGGCTGTCCCTCGATGTGTCCGATCTGAGAATGAACAGTCAAATATCAGATTACACCAGATCGCGTCAGACAAAAACGGGTTAACTCCAGTAACAAGAGGCAAATATTCCTGCGAATTATTCGTTTTAAAACAACAGAAACGTTTCCTAGTATTTGTCCTTCAGTGTGTAAAAGCAGTGACGAAGCTGATGATGAAGCTGAGTGCCACCTACCCACCACTCCTGGTCCTCCTCTCCAGTGACGACGATGACTTCTCCCTCGGCGAAGGTCAGTTCGTCCTCGTTGTCGGCCTGACAGTCGTAGATGGTTTTCACCCGCCGGATTTTGCTCTTCACCTGGAGCGCACGGAGAAAACCATTAATCTATCCATTTCCACTGCGTCTTTAAACTGTGATCCTGTGAAAACACGTTTTTACTTAAAGGACCCTCACAGTGTTGATTTTGCGCGGCAGCGGGACGGGCGTCTCCACGGCACCGGGCGCCGACTCGTCAACATCTTCAGCGGCCTGTTGCGGGGACAGCTCCCCCTGCTGGACCAACGACTGGCTCTCTGCTGCCGGTGCCATCTTGGATCCCTGCGTCTCTGTAGCAACAGGGGCGGGGCCAGGCCTGTCACTGAGTGGCGGTTTGGGGGGAAGGTCTGCGATCTGGGGTTTGGGCGGGAGGTCTTTGAGGAGGGGTTTTGGGGGGAGGTCGGACAGGTTAGGCTTGGGGGGGAGGTCGGACAGCTGGGGCTTCTCCGCCAATGGGGCTCTCTGGGCGGAGTCCACCGAGGTGAGAGGGGGTTTAGGGGAGGTGTCAATGAAGGGAGGAGACTTCTGGGGGTCGGACTGGGAAGAGCAGGAGGGTTTGTGGAGGAGGTCTGGAGGCTGGCTGGGTTTGTCCACAGAGGGGAGGTGGATGGTGTCGATCTTCCTTAAAGCCACTGAGAGATGAAAGACAAAACCAGACTGAGAAACTGATAATGTATCGTCACGGTCACAAGTTGTCATTTTGACTGGCTGACAATTTTCAAGAGGGGCGGGTCTTACGCAACACGAGCTGGTCTGAGGCCAGACGGCAGAGAGGGGAGTAGAAGAAGAGGCCAGTGCACGGCTGTTTAACCGAGAAGAGGACCAGAGCGAGCTGACCCGACAGCGCAGTCGCTCACCTGGGAGGGAAAGCCTGCCTCCCTGTCTGCGTGGCGGCCGGTGCGTTCAGGTACGTTGTGGCCTGCTAGTAGCTGGTCCAGCCAGAAGGCTCAGTGGTGATTCACTCCTCTAGACCTAACAGCAAGTCATTTCACCCGTACTACCTGTGCCGGGACAGTGTTACTGCTGTTGTCCCGAGCAGATCCTAAGTATCGGTATCGGGGCTGATCTACTGGGTTCCTGTGGGGGAAACAGCGCTAAAGACCGGCAGGAACCACCGATCTCGAAAAGCGAGCATTACCCAAGGAAATGGGTTCAAATCGGTCGCGAGCACCGAACAGCCTCGAACATTACACACGACCTTTGCTGTCTGAAACGGCGCCTTCGCCATCTACAGGTTTATTTCACAACATTATAATAATTTGTTATAAATCAGCAGAGACCAGTATCTATAAACAGCTGAAAGATCGTCGTCTCACCTTTCTGAGGCAGTTTGGGTAGAACTCTGGGTCCCAGCGTGGACTTGGTGTTACTGGAGGTCGTACTGGAGACGGTCAGGAGAGGTCAAAGGTCATCTTCTCGTTATACTTTTAGCTATTCATGTGACCTGAGCTGCTCACAGTATTTCATGAGTAAAAAATACCTCTGCTGCTGCTGGATTCCCTCAAACTTGTTGGTCCTGTTTCCAGGTGGGGGGGTCAACTCGCTTCCTGCGTGAAAACAATTAGATTTTCACCACAGGTCACGTGTTTGATGGGTTTTGGATTGTGCGGTGTTACAGAGTCGCTGCAGTCTTACCTTTACCTGTGGGTCCCTGCAGCACTGGGCTGGGGGGGTCGGACAGGGTGCGCTTGTGTCCAGGTGGAGGGGGAGGGGGTCTCTTCTTCAGGGTGGAGCTTCCTCCTCCACTGGTCTGGGAGGTGAGGGCGAGGGAGGTGGGCGGGCTGGCGGCGGGGCCTGAGGGAGGAACCGAGCGCATCACATGGCACACACAGTTACACCACGTCTTTTCTAAAAAGCCTTTAATCCTGGTAATAGTTCTATTGCCAGCGTATCGTATCTGTGTCATTAGTAATTATCTTTATTGTTGGGGGTTTTATTTTATTTTAACTTTATTCGATTTGATTTCATTGTACTGCTGTATTTTTGTCTCAGTGCTGAACTGTTTTAACCCCGATTCAACCACGTAAAGCACTTTGTAACTTTGAAATGCTGTATAAAGTTTATTATTATTAAAGTTTGTTGTTTACTTGTTCCTTGATTAACAGTGAGAAGTAATCACTCATTAAAAGGTCACTGTGGATGAGTCTGAATCCGGGAATCTTTTCAAAGACCCTGCAAATGCCTTAGCCACCTTTGCCCACATAAACGCATCCAAGCCCACCCAACACGGCGAGCAGGTTCCTCAGTAACACCGGAACCCCCTAAAGGACTTGTAGAACATCCCTGAGCAGTGCCGGACCCCCTAAAGATCTAAAGGTTTACCATGGGACCACTTAAACTTCCCGAAGGATCTGAGAAACTGCCTCAGAGACCTCTGGAACAACCCTAAGGCCTTCTGGACCACCTTCAGAAACATCTGGAAACAAGTGGTCTACGTCACAGGGGCCTCTTACCTTTCCCCTGGCTCCTGGCAGCCGGTGAAGGTCCAGAGGTGTCGGGCCCGGGGGATGGAGGATTCTCGGAGGAGGTGCTGTAGACAGGATTGGCAAATGCCCCATAGGAGAGCCGCTGCTTGTCCCGGTGAGCTGGAACGAAGGAGGCCGGCAAAGAGAGCTTCTCCTGAGAGGAAACACTGGAGGACGGACAGAAACTCTGAGGACGGAGAGAGCGCTCCTTCTTCACCGGACAGGGCTGCAGGACGAGGCAGAGAGGTTAGAGAGAGAGAAGCAACGAGGTCATCGACAGACAAAGACCAGCTGATCCACCGTCCCGTGGTTAGCTCAGAGTTACCTTGTCGTCCAGTTCGTCATCGCTCTCATCCAGTTCGTCCAGTCTGAGGTTCCAGTCGTATTCGACGTGAACGTGAGGGTTAAACCTGCCACAAACCGCCTCCACCAACTGGGAGACGCAGAGTTAGTTGTTAACGTTCTTACCTTGAACGGGGTTTTGTTCTGGGTCTGAGATCAGGAACACTGAGGTTTCTGTTAAAATGCATCTTTACTGTAAGAATTTACAGGGAGTACTACTGGTCGAGCCACCGATACCCAACACGTGGGAATGGATGATCAACACGAAACAGAGGTCGGTTTGCCTCCGCGTTACATAACTGCGTTCGCCTGTGTCATAGGAGTCTGCTTACTAAAAGTTGCCAGCCAATCAGAATCGAGAATTCTTGGTGGCCATAGTAAAACCAGATGCTGACATGTTGATTGGTTCCTACCGGTTCTTCGCACTGGGAGTTCTTCAGTCTGCGGGTAATGTCCAGCGCTGTCTCTCCGCTCTGATTGGCTGAGAAGACACAGGACACAGGCAGCTTGTAATTACACAATGATGGAGCTAGGCTAGCAGTTTCCCCCTGCTTCCAGTCTTTGTGCTAAGCTAGGCTAAACACGTCCTGGACCTTTCTGATATCCCTCTGATTTACATACATACTGTATGGAGTGATGTTCTTACTGATGTGGATGTCAGGTTTTCCTCTCAGCAGCAGCTTCACACACTGTGGTTTGTTGTACAGACAGCAGTAATGCAGAGCTGTGTTTCCTCTGTCCGTCTGTCCGTCCAGGTTACCACTGCAGACAGACACACAGCACATCAATGCACTGCTAATACCAGTGTTGGACAAGTTACTTTCAAAAAGGAATATATTTCATAATCGTTACATTAGAACGTAATGAGTTACTTTACAATATTATTGTCTTTTGCGTTGCTTTCACCAAAATAACCACAGAAGTGCGACTAGGCATTGTGACAGGCCTCAGTGTCTGCAGGGAGGCAGAGAGGGCGGCGCTCTGCTCCGGTTTCTGACGTAGGTTAAAATATCGTAGCGACCGCCCACATTTCCCATCATGCATTTAATGGGGATCCTTTAAATAAAATAAAAGCAGTGCTGGACTGAGCAGTTTAAGTTTGTTTTATGTTCCAAAATGAAAATGTTGCTTTGTGTTCGTGTCTGTAAGGAGTCTGTTCAGCTTTATGTTGTCATTGTTGTTCTGGTTTACAGTTTTAACCATTAGTGAGGTGGCACCGGTTCCTGACACCGGCTGTATGTTGCTGCTGCGTCACACACTTTCTGGCACAACTTCGCAAGTGAATTCGGCACCTTTGGTAATGTGTTACCTGACATAGTAAATGTAATAATACAACCTATTAATAACGTGTTACGTCACTTTGTTACTGCTAAAAGTAATTTATTACTGTAACTTGTTACTCCCAACACTGGCTAATACAGTACGTCCAAACACATCGCACACAGTTTCGTACCTGTTCTGGACCAGGAAGTCGACCAGGTGGAGAGAGGTGTGATCAGCTGTCCGAACACAGTAATGTAACGCCGTCTCTCCTGCTTCCTGTACAAAAAACATCAAACATGATGTTAAAACAAGTAACTGAACATGTCAATATAACAAACCTCTCAGAGAACTCAGACCTCCACCGAGGCTGCATGATCCACACTAAGACCCTTGAAACCCCCTCAAAGACCTTCCCAATCCTTCAGAAACCAGTGAAAGCAGGCACTTCCTCTAGTACCACTAAGACCTCCTAAAGACTTGTAGATCATCCCTCAGTAGCACCAGACCCCCCTAAAAACCCCAATGGACTAATCCCTCCTGTCAGGACTTGGGAACCTGCTTCAAACAACTCTGGAACTACCCCAGCGCCTCCTTCAAGTCTTCAAAAAAATCCCAGGACCTATGAAAGGACACATTGAATTCCTCTAAAATGCCCTCAAAGATTTCTGGAAACTCTTAAGTGATGCCTGGAAACCTTTTAAATGTATGTAACATGTCCTCCAGGAGCTCCGGTACACTAGCTAGAACAGCCTCAGTCCCTGAATTTCCCCGAGGACCAAACCCCCCAAAGGACCTGGGAAACTGCATCTCTGGAAGTACCTCAAGAGCCCTGAAAGAAAACATTAAATGTTTAAATTCCCTGGATGCCCTCGAAGACTCCTGGGAACTACTGAGTTACACCTGAAAACCTTTAAAATGATTTAGCATGTCCTGAAGGAGCTCAGGTACACCAGTACACACACTTGCAACCTCATCAAGTCTCCCAGAAGGCATCAGGATTGGTGGAACCTCCTCGAGTAGGCTCTGTATTTCCCCTCGGTCCAGACCTTCCTAAGGACCTGAGATCTCTGGAACTACCTCAAAGCCTCCTGAAATGTGTTAAAAATCCTTGGGATCCCTCAAAGAAAATATGAAACCCCTTTAAATTTTCTAGAGAAGACTCCTGGGAACTCCTCAGTGAAGCCTGGAACATGTTTAAATGTATGTAGCAGGTAAATCAGGTGCACCAGAAAAGGCACTTACAATCCCATCAAGGATCCTGCAACCTCCTCAGGACTCATCAGAAGCCGTTAAAGGCTGCGGGAACCTCCTCAAGTGGCCCTGGAGTTTCTCCTGGTGCTCTTAAAACTACTCCTTGCAGACCTATGAAACCTCTTCTAGGGCTTCTGGACCACATTAAAACCCTCTGGACGGACAAACAAACAGGAACCTCCTCCTTGAGTGACAGGCCTAACGTCCAGGTGGATGTAATGATTGACAGGTCTAGCATCCAACTAACCTTGCCTGGTTCGGGGAGGGGCTGCAGTAGCTCCACCCCCTCAGCGTACAGCTGGATGATTGACAGCACATCTCTGGATCGCACCACTTCGTACACGTCATCCGACCTGCTGGTCGACGTGGACGCGGTACGCCTGACGAACTTGCGGTCGATGTACTTGGCATTGATGAACTCCTTCCTCGCTGTCCTGAAGACAGCAGCAGGTGTCCAGGTAACACATTAGACATCTTACGGGCTAATTACGACATATTACTTACTGAATATATACAGAGATACACTCACATGTCGCTGGAGGCCGTCGGCTTCAGGGATGGAGACGGTAGGCTGGCCTCCATGATCTCATTGAAACTACAGTTCCCAACATTCCTAGCAAGCTGACAGGAAGGAAGCAGAGAACATGTTAACAAAGAGAAATGAAAAGCAGACAGGAAAGTGAAAAGACAGACAGGTGAGGTTACCAGCAGCTCCGAGGTTCCCAGTTTGTCCAGTTCCAGACTCTGGATTCTGGACACGTGGACTCCCATCTCCCTGTGGATCCCTGAACACTCGATGCAGGTCAGAACGCCCAGGTTTGTGGAGATCCAGCGAGGATCTAAACGCACACACATTTTACTGACATCATCACCACCATCTTTCTGAAAGTCAAACAACGAACCAGCTTCTGTTCAGCAGCCGGATCTCACACCTCAGATGTCGGAGCGTCCTTAAATGCACCAGCAGAGGGCGTTTCCAACACACACACACACACACACACACACACACACACACACTGACCTGCAGCTCCACAGTCGCAGCAGGTGTCGTTGCCTGGCGACCGCAGCACCTCGTCGATGATGCTCTTGGTGAGCTCCTCCTCCTCCTCCACACCTGAACTCTGACCTCCGCCCTGAAACGCCACGTTCAGGGCCTCCTCCTTACTGTTGGTCAGCACAGACACCCAGCTGTAACACACACACACACACACACACACACACACACACACACACACTGGTGTCAGTTAAAAGGAAATGACGCTCGTGTATAAATCTGAACACATTTCATCAGCAGAGTCTCAGGTTTCACAGGTGGATGGAGGTCTGACCTGTCTGAGTCTCACCTGACAAACTCCGGCTCGTCTTCCGCCTGGAAGTGGTACGTCCGATTATCTGCAGGACAAACACCAGATGAAGAAGAAGAAGTAAACAGGCCAGCACCCTTTCAGAAACAGCGTCTCCATTACAGGGTTTGTCCACCAGGGAGCGCTGACGGTGAAATGTCCCGAACACAGATCTGAGTCGCAGTCGATGTGCGACCATCAGACTTTGGTTTCAGGGTTAAAAAGCCAGAATGAGTCAGAGACTTACGGGAGATGAGGTCGAAGCATTTCTTATCCTCTGCACTGGGTTTCACCTGACAGGTGAGCAGGTTCAGTCTGACAGGCTGCCTGTTGGACTGACACACACACAGATTCACCACACCGCTTATCTTTCATGTTTTAGCACATTAACGACAAACTGCAGTAATTCACACTCAGCAGCCAACTCTCAAATCTCTGATATCAGATTGTCCTTGAACGCACCAAGGACAGTCTCTGCTGTCCCCACACAATAATAATAATAATATAAATAAAAATAAAAACTGATGGATTCTCTCTCTTCAGGTTCATTTTCATACAACTTTATTTATATATCCCAAAACAACGAATGTGCCTCAGGATGTTTTCTGTGCAGCAGACGACAGCCTCTATCCTCAGATTCAGACCAAGAAAAACTCCCCAAAAACCCTTTAATGGGGAAGAAAATGGAAGAAAGCTCAGGAAGAGGAGGGATCCCTCTTCAGGACGGGCGGACTGATGTACTGAACAGACCAACGCACGAAGGAAGTTAAACCACTGAAATCAATACAAAAACTGATCAATAGTTTGGATGATTTAAGCAGCTTTTGTATCTAATGAAACATGAAACATCAGAAATCATTTCCTGTTATCTGACACCAGAACAGCTGCTGAATATTTAATCATGTGACTCAGCACTAACAGACTGAGCTGAAATCAGACGCCATTGAAACCACTCAGCTGTTTCCTGCGTTCAGCTCTGATTCATCCTCTCAGTGAGTCTTTTATTATTACTGAGACTTTTCCTTTAACGTCAGTAACGGACTCGAAGCTTCGGTCTGAAATTTTAAAGTAGTTTAAGTAGGCAACATGAAGGCGATCGCTTACATTATCTATTATTTCAATGGCCTTAAAATGTCAGCGCTGCGTCAGGAAATATAAGTTATAATGCAGTGATTGTGTATGTTTTTTCACTCAGTAAGATACAGAGTCACGTATGCAGCAACGTACAGAGGGAGGAGCAAAGCAACAGGTAGCGCCGCCCCACCTGGTCCAAACCTGTGCAGCAGTCTGTTGAAACTGAAGCGGTAAAATCAAATTACAGTACAGAAAGCGAGTCAGAACCTTCCTTACTCACTAAAGGGGGCGCTGTCACTGCAGAGCATTCCTGAGGTAACATACATAACAATTTTACAGGTGCAGCGGTCGTCTAGGAGGCGTCAGGTTCCCTAACCGCTGCTGATGCATGGCGGCCTCTGCCGTCAGTCAACGTGTTGTAAAGCGCTTCGAGTGGTCGGTAAGCGCTAATGCGGTCCATTTACCATTTCCATTACAGTATGTGCTGGTTTCTTAGCAAAAATACATTTTAGTTGGACTTCAGCAAGTCTCACGTTTCAGTGGAAGTTTCTCTGGAGTTCCACAGGGCTCCGTCCTGGGTCCTCCACTGCTTTCAGTCCACATGTTGTTTTGATGCATAGTTCGTGAACAACTGTTTCCTGCATTATGCAGATGATTCGTATGTTCAACTTCATTCCAGTATCCAGATGACTGACTGGTCTGTTGCATGTCAAG
Source organism: Siniperca chuatsi (assembly GCF_020085105.1). NCBI lineage: Eukaryota > Metazoa > Chordata > Actinopteri > Centrarchiformes > Sinipercidae > Siniperca > Siniperca chuatsi. Next base: position 414,655 of record NC_058054.1, read on the forward strand.
CGTTGAATATTTAATATTTCTTAAAGAGAAAATGAATCTGAGGTATTTTTATTTTGCTTCAAAGTTTCATGAACCTGCTAAAATTGAATCTTGCTGCTGTGTACTGATGCTGAGCGGTGCAGTGCATGATGGGAGACGTAATGCTTACTGTAGCGTGAGAAATAGTGAGGACGCCGCTCTTCACTGAGCACTTCCTTCGCTGCCAGACCTTCCTCAGCCTGATGGAGAGAAAACACAGCGAAGCTCAAAACCGACAAACCTGGAACAAATATTCATCAAACAAAATGGAGGCCATTATTGACCAATATACAGGGACTAACTTTGGCTTTGCAAACACATTACAGTG
>NC_058054.1:420000-422500 GCF_020085105.1 Siniperca chuatsi
CAGCCAATCACAGAGCTTCACGCTACGCTGAAGGTGAAGATGTCACTGATGAGAAAATTGATTTTACAATCTGCAGCTTCAGCTTTGGATGAATTCAGTAACCATGACTGTCTCTGACAGCAGCTGAGGCTCATGGGTATTGTAGTATTTAGATTAAAGTGTAAATAAACAAACAGGTGTTTAGAACATTAACCTGTATGGGGGGGGGGGGCGTAGTGCTTTAAAGAAACATGGGAAATACAGGAAGCAGCAGCGTGTCACACTGAGAAACTCTGCTTACACATTCCCGCCCCGCTAGACCACGCCCCCTCCGGCCTCGCTCTGTTAAACCCCGCCCCCCCAGGTGTCGTACCTCCCTCTGGTCCAGCTGTAAGGAGCTCTTGATGAGATCTCTGAGGGCCGTCAGCTGCTTCTTCTCCTCGTCTTGACTCTGTTTGATCTGTGGAGACAGCAGAGGGCACACCTGTGGGCTCACCTGAGCAGCGGGGGGGGGAGGGGCTGTGCTGATTGGTTAGAACAGAGCACGTGAGGGTCTTACATTGAACAGGTCAGCAGCCAGTTTCTCGATGTACTGCTTCAGTTTGTCGGCTGTTTTCAAACCGTCCTGAAAAAAACTGCAAACAGGAAGACAAGACAGGAAGTTCAGTGATTTTCAAAATAAAACACGAGATTTAAAGCTCATGTTAAAGTTGCAGCTCTTACTTGCACTGAGCGTGGTAATACTTGATCAGGTTCTGCAGCAGGTCCACTCCCTTCTTGGTTTTAATCTCATTGACTTTGATCAGATACTGTTGGACACAAAGATACACAGCTGTCAATCAATCAAACCTGCAGCTGTCAATCAAAGCCCAAGCCAATTATTATTATTGATTAGTTTCAAATCAGTCCAAGTCCAAGTCGCGTTACAAGTGAACTGAGTGTTCGAGGGTCTGGAGTCGAAGTCCAGGTCGCATCTTAAACTTCAAGTCAAGTGAGAAACACTGTTTGTTTTCGCTCCACTGCCGTTAGACTCTCCGAACAGGTAAATATCGGTACGACGACTGAACTGATTGTGACTGTAACGGAGTCTGCGGCCTGTAGGGGGCGCTGCCGTTACTCTGCGGTACCTCACACATCTGCAGCTGGAACAGCCTCCTCTCTTTCTCCATCTCTTCAGCGATTTCAGCTCCGGTGATTTCACTTCGGATCATCCCGTGTTGTTTGGCGTGTTCCCTCTTCTCCTTCTCGATCTTTGTGCTGAAAAACAGACGATTAAACTCAACCTGTAGAGCCACACCTGGTCTTCACGTCCTCAGGTAACGTTCAGCCTGAAGTAACTTCATCTGAGACAAACTAAACGACAGTTTTGCAGTAAAAAAGTTACGTCTTCATCAGTTTAAAACCTGAATTTGAAATCAGCTCAGTTATCAGTGTACAGTTAAACGTGCCTTCTCGAGCGCGTCGGACAGGAAGTGCTGTTTGGCTCCTGCTAGCAGCTGGCGCGGCAGCCTCTGCCATCACTGTATAACCGGCTCCGCTAGTCTTTCCAACAGCTGTCAGTTAGCAACGCCTGACATGAGAAGCCTTTCCTGAGTTATCTCCCCTGACTTGTCTCACCAAAGACAACGGCAACATGACTTTGGGTGTGAGAGTTCAGTCAGTCTGCGGGTCATCAGGTGTGAACGGTCTCAGTAACACAGAGACGCCTCCCAGTTTACCTGCACACTCTCAACACAGCCTCTGACGCAAGTTGCAGTCACTTCTGTCTACAACATCCCCTGCTAACAGCATGCTAGCTAATAACAACCAGCTAACAGCATGTTAAGCTAACTAGCATGTTGCCAGCATGCTCACCCCACCAAGCAACAACCAAACAATGATCCTCAGCTACCATGATAAACTAACTAGCATGCTAACAGCATGTTAAGCTAACCAGCATGCTCCCTGAGCCACCAAACAAAGCGTACACCTGTCTAACATCATTAGCCAACAACATACTAGCTTACCTGTTGTAAGCTAACATCATGTTAAGCCTGTTGTTAGGCTATCTAGCATGCTGCCATCACCTGCCGCCATCACCTGCTGCCATCACCTGCCGCCATCACCTGCTGCCATCACCTACTGCCATCACCTGCCGCCATCACCTGCTGCCATCACCTGCCGCCATCACCTGCTGCCATCACCTGCTGCCATCACCTGCTGCATACTGCCATCACCTGCCGCCATCACCTGCCGCCATCACCTGCCGCCATCACCTGCCGCCATCACCTGCCGCTATCACCTGCCGCCATCACCTGCCGCCATCACCTGCTGCCATCACCTGCTGCATACTGCCATCACCTGCCGCCATCACCTGCTGCCATCACCTGCCACCATCACCTGCCACCATCACCTACTGCCATCACCTGCCACCATCACCTGCCGCCATCACCTACTGCCATCACCTGCCGCCATCACCTGCCGCCATCACCTACTGCCATCACCTGCTGCCATCACCTGCCGCCATCACCTACTGCCATCA
>NC_058054.1:427500-475000 GCF_020085105.1 Siniperca chuatsi
AGGTGTTTGGTCAGAAACCAAAGTGTCGGACACGTTAACATGTCGACCTGATGGTGGCGCTAGATGGAAAGAGTGTGTTACTGTGTGTGTTACTGTGTGTGTTACTGTGTGTTACAGTGTGTGTTACAGTGTGTTACTGTGTGTGTTAGTGTGTGTTACAGTGTGTGTTACAGTGTGTTACTGTGTGTGTGTGTGTTACAGTGTGTGTTACAGTGTGTTACTGTGTGTGTTACAGTGTGTTACTGTGTGTGTGTGTTACAGTGTGTGTTACAGTGTGTTACTGTGTGTGTTACAGTGTGTTACAGTGTGTGTTACAGTGTGTTACTGTGTGTGTGTGTGTTACAGTGTGTGTTACAGTGTGTTACTGTGTGTGTTACAGTGTGTTACTGTGTGTGTGTGTTACAGTGTGTGTTACAGTGTGTTACAGTGTGTGTTACAGTGTGTTACTGTGTGTGTTACAGTGTGTGTTACAGTGTGTTACAGTGTGTTACTGTGTGTGTGTGTGTGTTACAGTGTGTGTTACAGTGTGTTACAGTGTGTTACTGTGTGTGTTACAGTGTGTGTTACAGTGTGTTACTGTGTGTGTTACAGTGTGTTACTGTGTGTGTGTGTGTGTGTGTTACAGTGTGTGTTACAGTGTGTTACTGTGTGTGTTACAGTGTGTTACAGTGTGTGTTACAGTGTGTTACAGTGTGTGTGTGTGTTACAGTGTGTTACTGTGTGTGTGTGTGTTTGTGTTACAGTGTGTTACAGTGTGTTACTGTGTGTGTTACAGTGTGTTACAGTGTGTGTTACAGTGTGTTACTGTGTGTTACTGTGTGTTTTACAGTGTGTTACTGTGTGTGTGTGTGTTACAGTGTGTGTTACAGTGTGTTACAGTGTGTTACTGTGTGTGTTACAGTGTGTTACAGTGTGTGTTACAGTGTGTTACAGTGTGTGTGTGTGTTACAGTGTGTGTTACAGTGTGTTACTGTGTGTGTTACAGTGTGTTACAGTGTGTGTGTGTGTGTTACAGTGTGTTACAGTGTGTGTGTGTGTTACAGTGTGTGTTACAGTGTGTTACAGTGTGTGTTACAGTGTGTGTGTTACTGTGTGTTACAGTGTGTGTGTGTATTACTGTGTGTGTGTGTGTTACAGTGTGTGTTACTGTGTGTGTTACTGTGTGTGTTACAGTGTGTGTGTGTATTACTGTGTGTGTGTGTGTGTGTGTTTACAGTGTGTGTATTACTGTGTGTGTGTGTGTGTTACAGTGTGTGTATTACTGTGTGTGTGTGTGTTACAGTGTGTGTGTATTACTGTGTGTGTGTGTGTGTGTTACAGTGTGTGTGTATTATTGTGTGTGTGTGTGTGTTACAGTGTGTGTGTATTACAGTGTGTGTGTGTATTACTGTGTGTGTGTGTGTTACAGTGTGTGTTACTGTGTGTGTTACTGTGTGTGTTACAGTGTGTGTGTGTATTACTGTGTGTGTGTGTGTGTGTGTTACAGTGTGTGTATTACTGTGTGTGTGTGTGTGTTACAGTGTGTGTGTGTATTACTGTGTGTGTGTGTGTTACAGTGTGTGTATTACTGTGTGTGTGTGTGTTACAGTGTGTGTGTATTACTGTGTGTGTGTGTGTGTGTGTTACAGTGTGTGTGTATTATTGTGTGTGTGTGTGTTACAGTGTGTGTGTATTACAGTGTGTGTGTGTTACAGTGTGTGTGTGTGTATGTTACAGTGTGTGTGTATTATTGTGTGTGTGTGTGTGTGTGTTACAGTGTGTGTGTATTACAGTGTGTATTACTGTGTGTGTGTGTGTGTTACAGTGTGTGTTACAGTGTGTTACTGTGTGTGTGTGTGTTACAGTGTGTGTTACAGTGTGTTACAGTGTGTTACTGTGTGTGTGTGTGTGTTACAGTGTGTTACAGTGTGTGTTACAGTGTGTTACAGTGTGTTACTGTGTGTGTTACAGTGTGTTACAGTGTGTGTGTGTGTTACAGTGTGTGTTACAGTGTGTTACAGTGTGTGTTACAGTGTGTTACAGTGTGTGTTACAGTGTGTTACAGTGTGTGTGTGTGTTACAGTGTGTGTTACAGTGTGTTACAGTGTGTGTTACAGTGTGTGTGTTACTGTGTGTTACAGTGTGTGTGTGTATTACTGTGTGTGTGTGTGTGTTACAGTGTGTGTGTGTATTACTGTGTGTGTGTGTGTTACAGTGTGTGTGTGTGTTACAGTGTGTGTATTACTGTGTGTGTGTGTGTGTTACAGTGTGTGTGTGTTACTGTGTGTGTGTGTTACAGTGTGTGTGTATTATTGTGTGTGTGTGTTACAGTGTGTGTGTATTACAGTGTGTGTGTGTTACAGTGTGTGTATTACTGTGTGTGTGTGTGTTACAGTGTGTGTGTGTGTTACAGTGTGTGTGTGTTACTGTGTGTGTGTGTTACAGTGTGTGTGTGTGTTACAGTGTGTGTGTGTGTGTGTGTTACAGTGTGTGTGTGTGTATTACAGTGTGTGTGTGTTACAGTGTGTGTGTGTGTGTATGTTACAGTGTGTGTGTATTATTGTGTGTGTGTGTGTGTTACGGTGTGTGTGTATTACAGTGTGTGTGTGTTACTGTGTGTGTGTGTGTGTGTGTGTGTGTGTGTGTGTGTGTGTGTGTGGGGGGTTTTCCCGACTCGACCAGATGCGACACACTTCCCAAGCCGACGGTTTCCTCTGTTGCCACGGCAACCTGGCTGGAGGATATAGGTCGTCAAGGCGACCATGTGGTGTGACTCCAACCACCTTCATCATCATCAGCTTCATCATCATCAGCTTCATCATCATCTGCCTGCGGTTTGAGACATTCACAGCTTCGCAGCACGGCTGAGTCCACATGGTCTCGTGCTGCATTCAGGTCACGTCAGGATTTAACGTAAATATGAGCTTCTGATCGAAAACATTCTTTCATTCTACGAAACAACAACTAATTAACCCTTAACTCCCCTTAACGTCTCCGTCAGCGTCCAGACAGCCTCCACCTTAATGTGAAAAGCCCTTAACGAACACCTGCAGCAGAGTTTAAGGGCTTCCTGAGTTTCTGTGTTGTTAAGGTTCAGGGTTCTGGTTCACCTTCGGTTCTGACTCAGGTATTTAACAGGTTCCCAGATCTGGGACAAACCCATGGACTGGAATATTTAAGGGGATTTTAATGGGTTATCTGAGCGTTTAAGGGATTTTAAACGCCCTCTCTGAATGTTCACACTGAGAGAAAAATCACGGCCCTTTAAAGATATAAATTAAGGGATGCTTATTATGTTATTCGGTCCAGTTTGGGTCTAAATCCCTTAAACAGCAGATAATCCTTTGAAAATATTACACATATATTAATATATTATCATCATTAATGTATCCATCACTTATCCCCTTAAAGCCCAATTAAAAAACCTTAATTTCATCATTATTAAGGGATAAATTAATGGAATTTGAAGGTAAAACATGAAGGGATTCAGTGTCAGTGTATGGAAGCCTACAGGGGACTATATTCAAATCATAATGTAAACTTATTAATATAAATGTAATTCCACAACATCATTATAATTTCCCACACGTGTTATTTGAGTAAAACTTAAATTTATGCGAGCGATATTTAAGTCAAAATGAAAAATTCTAACAATCTGAAAATGAATTTTGACGTTTAATCTTCAAAGACTGAAGCTGCACAGTGGCCAGTTTTCAAACACAGTGAGCCAAACAGCGCCTCTACGTGACCCCGCGCTCTTCTGGGGTCAACGTGAAAACGTAATCTGCCGGTGCGCTCATCAAGGCGGGTCTTCGGTCAGGACGCCACCTGCTGCTTCGCCCGTGTGCGTCGTCCGCCGGTGGTCCCTTCTGCTGGATCACTGCACAAACACAACGTTCTGGCTGTGTTCACTGATTTCGGTGAAACTGGTGATGATGATGATGATTCTTCATCCCAGCAGCTCCACTCGCAGCATCACAGAGATCTGGTTTCCCTCCGACGTCCTGCCTCAGCTCTCGCTGGCTTACGGGGTTTCCTGATGGACTGGTAGCTTTACTTGTTGCTGCCGGTCCACCCGAGTCTGGTTCTGCTCCAGGTTTCTGCCTGTTAAAGGAAGTCTTTCCTTGCCGCTGTGGCCAAGTGCTCGCTGACGGTGGGATCTGTTGGGTCTCTGTAATTAATACTATAAAGAGTTCGGTCTGGACCTGCTCTGTAGAAAAAGTGCAGGGAGATAACTTCTGCTATGAACTGACGCTGTATAAATAAAACTGAACTGAAGTAACTAGCTAAGCAGCAGTTAGCGGTGCTGTTAGCGGACTGGGAGCGCAGAGCACCGGCTGAGCGATGCTGTGACACCGTTAGCACAGGATTTAATATAGTCGTAGAACGCCTATATAAGTATGTGAAAATGAAAATTGGATTATTGCATTTTCATTTTCACTGAAATAAGAAACACGTGGAAAATTAAAATGCTATTGTGGAATTATATTTTCATTTGAATATAGTCCTGTACTAAGACTCATCAGACATGATGTGACCTCTGACCTCAGGTCAAGCATCAGAAACATCATTTATATTCAGAAAGACCTGCTGGGGTTTGATTTGTTTTCTCTTCCATCAGTCTGATGTTTACTGACGAGATTTTATATAAATCACTTTAACATCACAGACAGATTTATAAAGACATATATTCTGCAGACTGCAGCTGCTTCTTCAAGGTGACGTTCTCTCCTACGGAGAAGCCCTTCAGCCAAACTCCATTCAGAAATCTCGCACTTCTAGGTTTTATTGACAATTAGCTTCGTGAAACACAAATACTAAGCCATCACTCAAACATTTCCGTCGCCTCTGTGAGTCGCTGTTCCAGTCGGGTTACATGTCACCCATCAGGCAGCGCGCACTTCAGGTGCATGTCAACTTTCAGCATCAGCTCGCTTGTTTTTCCCGCAATCTCACTCTGCCGAAACACACCGCGGAGGGCGGCAGAGAGCAGCGAACACCAATGATTACATTCAGGACTTAAATGAGGTAAAATGACGCTTAAATATATACCGACCTTCAGAGGAGGACCGTATGATTTACACGACAATCTGAGTTTCCATGGTTTGATTGTATGCCGTTGCTGATAAACCATGACATATTAAATTAGCAGAAATGTGAACGGAGTTCGGCGAATTGTTTTCTCTATCGTTCTGGTCACCGGGGAGAACCGTGCTTAATACGCCGAGAGAGGAATGGAAGGTGAGGTCCTGACAGACAGGCAGACAGACAGGCAGACAGACAGGCAGCCTACCTCCTCCAGGATGCTGACGGTGTTCCTGCAGCTCTGCAGCCGGGTGGTGAAGCTGGACGTGGTGGGGGAGTTGTAGTCCTCGGTGGTCTCCGACAGGAACTCACACACGGAGATCTGATCCGACATCATTCACACCAGAATCGGCCAGAAACGCAGAGGAACACGGAGGACTCCCGGCGGGATCGGTGACCCGCGGTGCGTTCAGGGACCTGCTGCTGCGCGAGAGGCTGTGCAGCTGGTCTCAGATCAGATGTCCTCTGAGTGTCTCTCATCAGTCTGTCTCCTCCCGATGATTCATTCCTCCTTTCTCTCCTCCTCTGACCTGCTGTCAAGCCACACGCCGACCACCACGTGACCCCGGCGCGGAGTTTCACAATAAAAGCGACAGTTTGCCAGTGAAATGCTGTATATACAGCAGAGGAAACTCCATGTAAAAAATGTTTTTGAGGAAGTAAAAAAATGTTATATTTTACCCAGAAGTGCCTCAGCCTATAACACATTTCTGCAGAGTTAACTAGTTGGTTTATTTACTTAAATATAACACTTCAAACTAAAATATAACTTGTGATCAAATAAAAACTGTCAGCACATGAATAAAATAAACAGGGTGAAATTCAGTTTTGGTATATTTCATGTTTCGTTCAGGTTTCCTTTATTTGTTGTTGCTTCTAAGCTGTAATTTCGCTGCTGCAGTGCCTTCATGCTACGGGGCAGAGCGGAGGCGGAGCCCCGCTGCTCTCAGGTCTGCTGTTGTTCCTTTACAGTTCAGGTCAAGTGTCTCTCACCGTACATGTCCGCAGGAACTACATAGACGAGTTTACTAAGTTTAGGCCAGAGTCTGTACTTTGTGTTCAGATAATGATTATTTCAGCTCAGCGTTCAACTCAGTCTCCCCCATGACACTGACTGGCAAACTCAGCACTCTGGGCTCGAGTACCGCACTCTGCACCTGATACTGGACTACAAACAGACCCCAGACAGTTGGGCTTGGCGGTCACACCTCCTCCACTCTGGTGCTGAAGCCCCCCAGGGCCGAGTGCTCCGCCCCCTCCTGTTCACGCTGTACACCCACGACTGCAGCCCCCGACACGGAGGCAACTCTGTGGCGAGGTTTGCGGACGACACCGCCATCATCATCGGCCGGATTACAAACAGCAATGAGACTTCATATCGGGGGGAAATCAGCCATCTTGCAGCGCGCTGCACGGAGAACAACCTGCTGCTCAACGGCAGCAAAACCAAGCAGCTGATCGTTGATTTTAGGAAAAAGGAGGCGAAGACACACAGGTGGAGCTGAGGGGGAGCTGAGGTGGAGCAGGTGAACAGCTTCAGGTTCCTGGGAATCAGCATCACAGAGAACCGGACACGGCCCTCTCACACCTCCACCTGCTCAAAGCTCAGAAACGGCTGCATTTCTTAAGGAAGCTGAAGAAGTTCCCGTGCCAAACACCACAAACTGGCAGGGCATGTGCCGGACCAGGACCGGAGGCCCGCAGCGGTGGTTAACCCCCCTCCAGCAGCGGTGGTTAACCCCCCTCCAGCCACAGCCTGCTGCCGTCCCACCAGACTCCAGCTTCTTCCCTCCTCATCCTCGGCTCTCCATAAACAAATGGCATGACACTTTCTGTTATGCTGGTTTTGCACATTTTCATACCGCTACCTTTGTTTAACATATGTATACGTTGTTTTGCATTACATCTCCGCCATAATTAATAATAAGTGTGCAATATTCTGTGTAATACTTCCGTGCAATATTAGTTTTCCCCTTGTTAGTTTTTTTTCTTATTTATTGCTATTGATACTATATACCTCAGTTACTCTTCGACAGTACATGCACCTCCGCTTATTAATATTATTTATTACATAAGGAGTTACATTGTATTCTAGACTGTACTTTCACCATCAACCAGTAAACCCACTTGGTACTTGACACTTAGTTTATCTTATACTTATACCGACAGGATACTTAACATATTTCTGACCTGTTTTATAGTGTTTATATTTTTTCTAGTACTTTCTCCTGTGTGCACTGACGTAAAGACGAGCTGCTGTAACAAAGAGTTTCCCTTCAGGGATCAATAAAGGATTTCTGATTCTGATTCTTATAATTTTAAATATTTGTATTTATGTTGTGTGTGTAGCGTGAAGGAGCTGCAGCTCTAATGTCACTGTGCAGCTCTGTGTTGTAGAACGACTAATAAAGGAGGATTCAGAACAAATAAATCAACATCTTCAGCATTAATGGAATAAATAAAAAAGTCTTAACAGCAATAAAAAGAACAGGTTCGTGGTCGAAGTGTTGATTTATATAAAGAGACAATTGGATGACTTCGATCGAGACAAACCACAGACGTGTGGACGGTTTATAAATGATCAATATGTTCATTTTATTGGTTATAAAAGTATGAGGGTTAAATGTGGAGTCCCACATGGTCCTGTACTGGGCCCACTGCTTTTCTTTTATTATATTAATGATGGTTGGAAGTAAATAGATAATTCTCATTCATTCTTATTTCAGATTTTAAGAAAAGGAAATGATGAAGTCACAAAAATGTACAGATGAAGTTTGTTCCTGAAGGCATCTCAGCAGTCAAACTTTCATTTTTTAAGTTGAGAGAAAACTGGCAGCAGAGAAGAAGAAGTTTCATGTTCTGTATATTTTTCTGTTTGATGTGTTTCAGTTTGATTTTAGCGCTTTTTAACGCGATTTTACTTTAATTAATCTACACAACGCAACCCAACACCTCTATGCAACATAACCCACCTGCTTACTGTTATTATTATTTTCCACTGTTGTTGTTGTCCGCACCTTTTATTTTGAAAGTGAAGAGGAACGATACAACATCCGGTAACTTCCGGTAACTTGATGACGCTCCTTCGGGATGCGCTGCATAATGGAGGTGGAGTGCGCATGCTCACACCGCAGGGTAAAGAGGAAACAGCTTATGAGACAAATAAACATGAATATTGATTAAACGTATTCAGACTGCTCAGGATAATCAGTTCATCCATTCACTGATTATATTATTATTATTGATTATATTGATTATATATTGTTTGGATTTCCATCCAGTGGTACAAGAATCAATATTACTTTATTACTCACAGTTGTTTTTATATTAATATCAATATAAAAACAATAAACGATGACACATGACTTCCTGCTCTGGGAGCACAAACAGCCCGTAACCTCCTGAGCAAAGTATTTATACTGTATTTTTATACGTTAGTGAATATTTATATTTGTAAATAAATAAAACCAAAATCGTTGTTTCATCTGTTTCCTCTTCAGCAAGACTGACCTTTCAGAATAAAAGCTTCTCATCCGCCAGCGCTGCTGTGTGATTGAACCTGCGGACTGACTTCATCTCAGAGGCTCATCAATAAAGTTGCACGTGATCAAATCCCACAGCGGCCAATCACATCTGGCTCTGACTGGTCGCTGCGGAGAGAAATGAGGTTAACACCGTCTGATGGTCCGAACGCCATCTTTCTGTTTGGACAGGCAGACAGACAGAGAGACAGAGACAGAGAGACAAAGAGAGACAGAGAGACAAAGAGACAGATACAAAGAGACAGAGAGAGAGACAGAGAGACAAAGAGACAGAGAGACAAAGAGACAGAGACAGAGAGACAAAGAGAGACAGAGAGACAAAGAGACAGATACAAAGAGACAGAGAGAGAGAGAGACAGAAACAGAGAGAGAGAGAGACAGAGACAGGCAGACAGACAGGCAGATAGACAAAGAGACAGAGACAAAGAGACAGAGAGACAAAGAGACAGAGACAGACAAAGAGACAGAGACAGACAGACAGACAAAGAGACAGACAGATAGATACAAAGAGACAGACAGACAGAGAGACAGGCTGTCAGAGGTGAAGCAGAGAGACAGACAGATACAAAGAGACAGAGAGAGACAGACAGATACAAAGAGACAGAGACAGACAGATACAAAGAGACAGAGAGACAGGCTGTCAGAGGTGAAGCAGAGAGACGTTACTGAGTCAGAGTCCAGAAGTTTCGGCATCCAAACCAACTTAAAGCGCTCTGTGCAGAATAACACATTACTGTTGACTGCTGCAGCTGCTGAAGGTGGAGCTCATCTTCACGACTCTATAGATTTTATATTCCTCACTTCACGTCCTGCTGGTGAATCATATTTAACTCTTTAGTTGCTTATATTCTGTATTGATCCGAAGCCACAGCTGATACACGCAGCAGAAGCGTGCAGCATGAAGTGGAAATACTAAAAGCACAATAATGAGGTGGAGTCAATAAACGCTGATGACCAGCAGGAGGCAGCCGAGCGTCACTTCCGTCAGAACCACAGAAGAAGACGGAGGAGAAGCAGGAAGTTGCAGAGCAGCAGTCAGAACAGATTAGCCTGATTAGCCTGCAAGCTAACGCTCTCTGATATGAGGTTTCTAAGCTGAACAGTAAGTTTGGATTTGATCTTGTTTATCTGCAGAGTCTCTGACGCTGTTTGTAGTTTTCTTAGCGAGCCGATAGCTGACGCTGAGAGCAGTTAGCATGTAGCTTAGCTGACTTCCTGTCGGGCTGTTAGCAGTTAGCTCAGAGTTTTAGCAGAATATTAATGAGTTTTAGTTGGTGAAGGCAGCTTGTGCCTGTCACGCTGTTAAAGTGCAGCTTTGCTTTAATGTCTGACTGACCGCCGATCAGCTGACCGTCAGCTCGCTCAGGTGAGCCGCAGCTGCACCTGCACGGCAGGCAGCAGAGCAGATCACCTGTCACAAAGTTAGCACATGATCAATAAACTCCGGGGAGGCGCGTTCATACGAGACAGCTACAAGGAAATAAAGTCTTAAAGTTTTATAGTTTAACTGCTGTGTCCACAAGGAAATGAGACTTTTAACCGTTAAATTAGTATAAAGTTGTTACCGGAGGAGTCCTGTGTGACACCTGGACCATTGGGACAGGTGAGGCAGGATGTTTAAAGCACCAAGAACTCAACTAGAAATATGTAATATAATGTGTGTGTGTTACAGTGTGTGTGTGTGTGTGTTACAGTGTGTGTTACAGTGTGTGTGTGTGTTACAGTGTGTGTGTGTGTGTGTGTTAGTGTTACAGTGTGTGTTACAGTGTGTTACAGTGTGTGTGTGTGTTTACTGTGTTAGTGTTACAGTGTGTGTGTGTTACAGTGTTAGTGTGTGTGTGTTTACTGTGTGTGTTACAGTGTGTGTGTGTGTGTGTGTGTGTGTGTGTGTGTTACAGTGTGTGTGTGTGTGTGTTACAGTGTGTGTGTGTGTGTGTGTGTGTTACAGTGTGTGTGTGTGTGTGTTACAGTGTGTGTTACAGTGTGTGTTACAGTGTGTGTGTGTGTGTGTTACAGTGTGTGTGTGTGTTAGTGTTACAGTGTGTGTTACAGTGTGTGTGTTAGTGTTACAGTGTGTGTTACAGTGTGTGTGTGTGTGTTACAGTGTGTGTTACAGTGTGTGTGTGTGTGTGTTAGTGTTACAGTGTGTGTTACAGTGTGTGTGTTAGTGTTACAGTGTGTGTTACAGTGTGTGTGTGTGTGTTACAGTGTGTGTTACAGTGTGTGTTACAGTGTGTGTGTTAGCGTTACAGTGTGTGTGTGTGTGTGTTACAGTGTGTGTTACAGTGTGTGTGTGTGTGTTAGTGTTACAGTGTGTGTTACAGTGTGTGTGTGTGTGTTAGTGTTACAGTGTGTGTTACAGTGTGTGTGTGTGTGTGTTAGTGTTACAGTGTGTGTTACAGTGTGTGTGTTAGTGTTACAGTGTGTGTGTGTGTGTGTGTTACAGTGTGTGTTACTGTGTGTGTGTTAGTGTTACAGTGTGTGTGTGTGTTTACTGTGTGTGTTACAGTGTGTGTGTGTGTGTGTGTGTTACAGTGTGTGTGTTACAGTGAGTGTGTGTTACAGTGAGTGTGTGTTACAGTGTGTTACTGTGTGTTACAGTGTGTGTTACAGTGTGTGTGTGTGTGTGTGTTACAGTGCGTGTGTGTGTGTGTGTGTTACAGTGTGTGTGTTACTGTGTGTGTGTTACTGTGTGTTACAGTGTGTGTGTGTGTGTGTGTTACAGTGTGTGTGTGTTACAGTGTGTGTGTGTGTGTGTGATTATGAGCTTAAACTCATTTCTTCATTAACAACAGATTTCTTATTCACACACACACACTGAACTCTCAGCTGATTACCCACAATGCTGTGCAGGCTGCTGAGCAGCAGGTTAAGTCTGTTTTTGGTGAACGTGGTGAAACAAACACGTGACACGAATCCGTTGTTTAAAAACAACACGTTGGCGTCTCAGTAAACCGGGCGAGACGTTTAAAGACGCCACTTTGGACTCTGATCGACAGTTTTTAATAACTAATCGTTCAGGAGTAATTACGATCATCACTTAAAGGCTCACAAACACACTGGTATGATTATTGCTGCCATAAACACTATAAACACTGTGACTCACACCAAACCAACCCACAGGGGGACAGAACCGCAACCAAACTCCATTCAGAATCCGGTCGTTTTATTTTCTCGCAGACGTGGTAGACGAATATTCGTCTAACACATTTTAAAGACTAAACAAGCGATGTATCAAACTACCTGGAAAGGAGAGCAGTCCAAGAAGAAAGTAATATCAGTTGCAGCCTGATAGTCGACATGCTCGGAGGTCAGACGTTTGTGCGGATTTAGGCGGGCAGGTCGTTAAACCGGTTGATCGTCAGCGAGTTTCAACACTGAATAAATAAAGTTATGTGACTCCTTTAACTGGTGTGACCGACTGTTATTACATCGTCCACTAAAAGGTTGTTTACAGCCAGACAGTAACGTGGATGACATCCGCTGTGTTGAGCTCCCGCCGTCCAGTAAACCACGACGTGATTGGTTCACTGTATGAACACCTGCTGCAGGTGGTTAACTGACTGAATTTAACATCTCATCTATGAGAGGAACAGACTGTTGGTTTGTTGCCGAGGCGTTAAGAGAGTCCAGTGAACGTGTTTCACTCGTGTTTTAGTCTTAACTGGGTGGCAGATATGCTGACACTGGATCCTACATTTCCCATAATGCACCTGGTTTTTCAGTAGAGCCTCCCTGCCTGTTAAACTCCACTCCTCCGGTTATTTTAACCCAAATGTGTCCCAAATCCAGACTACCATCACTGTTTTATTATCATTACTGTCTTGTACTAACAGGAAGTGATGCAATATGTGTGACGTCAGCTGTCAGTCAGCTTATTGCACTTTAAAAACAGGAAGTGAAATGTTTTCCTGGGATTTAAAACTTTTCCAGGATTTTTCTGCACCTGTAATGTTCCTGTGTGCAGTGCATTGTGGGAGAATAGTGTCCATCAGTCTGAATACTTTCTGCTTTGAGTCACTTTATTTAGTCACGTTTCCAGCGTGACCTCACACGGAGTCGGTCTGGATTTGGGACGAGTGTGTGTGTTAGAAGTCTGTGGTCTGATGACATCACTGTGACATCATCGGGCTTCAGAAGTCCGATCTTTATGTGTGACACAGGTGGAGTTTAAACCTTCAGTTTCAGTAAATTAACTTATGTCATGTGTTGATGCTAAGCCCCGCCCCCTGTGTGCAGGTGTGTGACCTGTGTTGACCTCAGCGGGCGTTGCCGTGGGCGATGGCTCTGATTGAAGGTGTAGGAGACGAGGTGACGGTGCTGTTCGGCTGTCTGCTGCTCCTCCTGGTGATGCTGCTCGCCTGGATCTCCACCCGCACCTCCGAGCCCCCAGAACACCTGTTCGCCTCCACCGCAGGCCCCGCCCCCTCACTGAGCAGCCCCGCCCACCATGACGCACCCCCCTCCTCAACCAACAACACTTCATCATCATCCTCCTCCCCCTCCAGCTCTGTGAGTGACAGTTCTTTGACTGAGGCTCCGCCCACCAACACCTCCACCCAGGAGGAGAAAGAGGAGGGGGAGGGGGGGAGGAGGGGGGAGGCGGGAGGAGGAGATGGTGTGAGGAGCAGAGGAGGAGAAGCAGGAGGAGAAGGAGAGTCTTCGTCCTCTCAGAGGAACATGGTGCTCCGACTGAAGTTTCTCAACGACACAGAGAGAACAGCTCAAGTCAAACCACAGGACACCATCGGATACATCAAACGGTAACTAAGGCGCTGCATCACGACCGCATCACTACCGCATCACTACTGCATCACCACCGCATCACTACTGCATCACGACCGTATTACTACTGCATCACGACCGTATTACTACTGCATCACGACCGCATCACGACCGCATCACTACTGCATCACCACCGCATCACTACTGCATCACGACCGTATTACTACTGCATCACCCCCGCATCACTACTGCATCACGACCGCATGACGACTGTATCACTACTGCATCACGACCGCATGACGACTGTATCACTACCGCATCACGACCGCATCACTACTGCATCACGACCGCATGACGACTGCATCACTACCGCATCACTACTGCATCATGACCGCATCACTACTGCATCATGACCGCATCACTACTGCATCACTACCGCATCACTACTGCATCATGACCGTATCACTACTGCATCACTACCGCATCACTACTGCATCATGACCGCATCACTACTGCATCACTACCGCATCACTACTGCATCATGACCGCATCACTACTGCATCACTACCGCATCACTACTGCATCATGACCGTATCACTACCGCATCACTACCGCATCACTACTGCATCATGACCGTATCACTACTGCATCACTACCGCATCACTACTGCATCATGACCGCATCACTACTGCATCACTACCGCATCACTACTGCATCATGACCGTATCACGACCGCATCACTACTGCATCACTACTGCATGACGACCGTATCACTACTGCATCACGACCGCATCACTACTGCATCACTACTGCATGACGACCGCATCACGACCGTATCACTACTGCATCACGACCGCATCACTACTGCATCACTACTGTATCACTACTGCATCACGGCCGCATCACGACCGTATCACGACCGCATCACTACTGCATCACGACTGCATGACGACCGTATCACTACTGCATCATGACCGCATCATTACTGTAGTGATCCAGAGACAGCTGTCTGTCCGTCCACGGGTCCACTGCAGACAGGAGCTGCTTTAATACATGAAACAGATACAGGCTGACAAACGGGCTAACAGCTGTAGCCCGTTAGCTAACAGCTAACTCACTGTCTCCATTATACTTCCTGCTTACATCCTCCACTGATCACGATGACGTTTGAGGGTGCAGTTGTGTTGATTTTGCGTGAGGGGGGTCCAGTGTCAGACTTTGAAACATCGAAAAACAAACTTAACGTTGTGTCGTCTGTGGTTGAGCACCGTTGGACTTTAAATGCTGAAATTGATTAGAAAATGTATGAATTAAAGCTTTAACAGCAAATTTCCGTCCAGTTTTGTTGTATAACCCGTTTACTATTCCTCTCAGTTCCTGTCGACTCTCTGCTGTCAGATATCTAATAAAAGCATAAAATGCTGGACTAACTTGTGGTTAGAAATGTTAAACATTTCAAATACAGAAACTAACACCATTTTATTAAGTATAGTTTTTATGTGTACAGGTGAATAACTCAGGTAACTCACCATGGTTATATATGCAAAATACGTGATGCCAAAATTAATTTAAATGTGTGGAAAAGGCAAAGCCTTGACCAGGAGGCTTGAATGGAAAACAAAGGCCAAACGGCGCCAAATCTCCACCAGCCGTTTATTCACATTTAGACGCAAGATTTCAGACGTCATCACCTCCACAAAGCCGAACGCATCAGTCTGCTCGCTGTCTTTCCACTGTAACTCTTTTCCTAGCAAGGTTTTAAGTCGCTGGACGAGCGACAGACCGCTTTGTGTTTGCTGAAACACTTTTTGGATCCCGATCGTTGTGTTCCACACAACTGGGCCATCATGGAAACAAACGAAGGTCAGTTTCAGGTGAAACTAGGCAGGTAAACAGCAGACACTCAGGTAGACTCCTCCCTGAGGGCGGGGCTTAAGCAACACAGAGTAGCTTAAATTTCTGAGTTCTCAGACCATTTTCACAATTGAGAATGACTTCCGGATGGGAGCCGAAACGTCTTGATTCTGAAAACAGCGTCCAGACGACTGCGACTGAAACCTTTTCTACGATGGAACAGTCCTGGACGAATGAGGGACGACACCGTCTTATTAATCCATATTAATAATTGATATTAATAATTGGATTAATATTCATAAATATCTTTGATAGTTTGCTGATAACCAAACCTGCCCTTCCTGAATCCCAACAAATGTTCCAAACATATTGATAAAGTACATTTAGACTGTGAGTAAGCATTAGCAACCGTCATGTGGCTTTGAAAATAAATGTGTGTGTAAATTAAAATAGGTCATGTGACTCAGGTGTGTGAAATGATCCCATCAGCTGATAACAGTGCTGCCTCGTCCGCACATTGCTCAGCAGCCTGATCTTCTCTTCAGCGGGCGCTCTGTTCCCGGACAGCGTGAACGTTTCTCTGCAGGATCGTGCTGCTGTTGTTTGAAATAAAGAATAATTTGCCACATAAACGAGCCCACGTTCACTGTTACCTGTTGTCATTATGCAGATGACGTTGTCACTGAGGACCCCCTTGTCTTCATGACTTCCTGAACAGTGTTGTGCTGAGTGTTTGGCTGGCTTTGACCTTTGACCTCTTGCCTTTCAGGACCTACTTTGCGGGCCAGGAGCAGCAGGTCCGGTTGATCTATCAGGGTCAGCTGCTGCAGGACGACGCTCAGACTCTGGCATCTCTGAACCTGGTCCATAACTGCGTCCTGCACTGTCACATCTCTCAGCACGCCGGCCAGGGGGGCGCCGGGGGGCCGCGGCCCGCCGACCAGGTGCAGGTGGCTCTGAACGTGGGCAGCCTGATGGTCCCCCTTCTGGTCCTCATGCTGTCGGTGCTGTGGTACTGTCAGATCCAGTACCGGCAGTTCTTCACCGCCCCGGCCACCGCCTCGCTGGTCGGAGTCACCATCTTCCTCAGCCTGGTGGCCTTCGGAGTCTACCGCCGCTAGCTGCGCTCTGATTGGCTGCTGCCTCTGTCTGTGTGGTGATGTCAGCAGCCGGGGCGGAGCTCTCTCTGTGACCTCTGACCTCCGAGCTGGCCGGGACTCGGACTTGCGGGACGAAACGGACGCAGATAGTTAAAGTTTGTTTGTTGCCATGGAGACACTGAGTGTTAACGAGGACTTTCATTTTTTTTTTTTAGATCACATTTCTCTGTAGGTTTCTCATCATCGTGCCTCTTTTACTTTCTGGTCTCTGGTTTGTTCTGGTCCTGAAGGGGGTCGGTGTCAGACCAGCACCGGACTGTAGACCGGACGTGTCTCTGTCTGTCTGTGTGAGCAGGAGAGGAAAGTGTAAATTACATACAGCTTTTCAAGAGAAAGAAATTCTATTAAATCATTTATTTATCTCGTTGTGGTTCTTTGTGTCTCTGTGAAGACTCAAGTTATTTTCCTTCTTCATGTCCAAATCCATCGTGGTTCTACTGCTGGAAGTAAGACCAGTAACCAGTAGTAGTTTCCGTGCTCGCAGCAGCAGAAGTACCAGTAATGAGGAGTGTTGTATCGTTCAGCATGTTTCTGCACACAGTAAAATCTAAAGTCTCAAACTTCAGTTATTTCACTAACTGTGTACCACGCACTAATCATCACTGTTGTGCAGCTAATATACTCAAATAAAAGCCTTTACTGTTTCATACCAACAGGAAGTCAGACATGTTAAACTTCACGAAGCTCAGCAGTCCTCTCTAGATTTTAAACGGTTTTGTTCTCCAAGATCTTTCTGCAGCTGTTTCACCGCCATCTTCAACTAGCTGTAATGTTTTCCAGCTGTGAGCAGCTCCTCCAGTTCCTTTGTGCAATGCATTGTGGGAGAATTCACGTAGCCACTTTCCCAGTGTAAAGAACTACAAACCCCAGCCCTCCTTAGAGCCAGTGTGGTCTGGATCTGGGGCTCAGTGACTGGGAGAACACATTAACTACACCCAGTGTCCAGTTTATTAGGAACAGCTGCTCAAACTACGTCAGTCTGATGCAGCAGTCACGTGATACACCTTCCTTCAGGTGTGTCGTTCACCTGCGGGATCAGTGGAGGAGGTACTGCAGTCTGTTGCACTGACAGGTGACAGCATTTATATAAATGACGGGGCTGAGTAACAAACATAAAGCTCTCTGGACGAAGCAACACACTTACAGTTAGTGGGGTTTTAAAAAGTGAGGAACAAAATATTAAAAAGAAATTAAAGAGGTTCAGACAGCTTGTAGCTCTGACTCCAGTCTGAATAAAGTCTATTTTACGTATCATAACTTCTGAAAATTAACAAACACCATGAAGTAATAAAGAGGAAAGCCTCCAGTTCATCTATTTTATCAAGAGAATAAAATAATCAGTTCATTAAATTAGTTTAAATACCTTAAGACGGCCGCTGCTCCTGATTTTGATTTAATGGTAAAAAGACTGAATCCCAGAGTCAGACTCATTTATTCACAAACTTTTAATCATCACGTTTGAACATCTGAACTTTGAACGCGCTGAAGTGACGTCTTCTGTTTCCTCTTCAGTCCGTCAACACTGAAAGAACAGAACAGATTACTCCCAGAGCTACACGATGCACATCAATAACACTTATACAATAACAACAGAGTGCAAGTTGAAAAAACATTTAGTAAAAAACAAGTGTCATGTGACTTTCTGTCTCGGAGCGGGAGTGGGCGGAGCTTCACTGTTTCAATAAATGGACAGAAAAAGACGTTTGAGGCTCAACGCTGTTCATGAAACGTTGTAAACAGACAAAAATAAATGGACCCGTTAAAGTTACCGGTGTAAAGCCGTTTCATCCGGGCCGCTCTGACACGATTATTCCTCTTTACTGCAGTTTTATTCGCCAAGAAACTCGCGCAGTCAGACGACCAGACGGCGGGAAACAAACCGGGTTCTTCAGGTGATCGAAACCTCTTCGTGTAGAGGGCGATGTGAGAGCGCCGCAGTGACGGCAGCAGGTCAGAGCGGAAGCAGGAAGTCCTCGTGAACTGTGGCTGCATCCCCAGTGTCCTAACTGCATCCACGCTTTCTTGCGCTTTTTTCCTTGGAAATCCACGGAGGAGCGAGGAAACCAGGAAATGCGTTTGGTGCGCTGGTGTCTGCACACGTGCGCTACTAAAGGCCCACAGTCATCACTGTTACCTGTTTCACAAACACCTGCGCGTGAAGAACGGGCCGCAGTTCATTACTGAAGAACTAGAAAACTGCAATGATGTAACTCGGATCAAACCTCAGGAATTATCGGCCGCATCACTACAAATGATTCTCCTCCTGACTTTAACTGCGTCCATAAGAAAAGTTAACAAACAGACCCTGAAAAGAAAAGGCTCTCTGATAGATTGAAGTTGTTCGCGCTCGTTTTGTTTTTAACTAGATGTTGAATCAGAAAACACATCGAGTATAAAACCTGACGCACTCTTTAATCTGTCTCCACTCCGCTACGAAACTGCAGCGCCGATCAGCTGCAGCGTCCAATCAGTAACCGATAACCGATAAGGGGGCGTGTCGGCCTGTAAAAGACTTCCGCGCAGGCTGCTCTCGCGCCTCCTCGCTCCTCGGAGCACAAATAAGACACTTGGGACGGCCTGCAAGATGGCGGACCACAACGACTTCCTGTTCGAGCGAGGAAATATCAAACGACAGACGTGGGATGCAGCTCGTGTCACCGAGTTCACAGATCTCAGGTCAGCCCACATCAGTCTGAATAAACCGACCCCCGATACGACGATCAGACGCGTGTCTGTTTGAACAACTTTAGATTTAAGATTTACAGCTGCTCTGCAGATTTAAGGATAATTATTTCACTTCAACTGAAAATGCTTTTATATTAGATGTACTTCTTCTCTTTCCAGGGACAAACAAACAGGAAGAGGTTTCAGGTACCAGGACCAGGACCTGCTGACAGATTCCTGTTTTCATGTTTCCCAGCGACATCACACGCATACGATGTTGGTTACCGCAGCAACGCAGCGACGATAACAACCTGTCTGTTAGCTGTTAGCCGAGTCGCGTGGAGGCTCAGACTCAGTCCTGTCAGACCGTGCTGAGGGCTGGGCTCATAAAGCGTGTTGTGTTACTATGACAACCGGCAGCTGTGAGTTGTGATGTCATTAGCTGATAATAACTGCACATTAAACAGTTTATAATACGATGACTGTGATATTTCTCGTTTCTTCCTTCTGTTTTGTTTGTTGAAGCGTAACTAAACCAAAGTGTGTGTTTACTGCCGAGCACGGATTCATTGTGTTAGAAAGATGCAGAGCGAGCGCCCTCTACTGGCTGAAACCTGCTACTGCAATAGATTTTAGCTATTGGCTGCTCTGGAGGCAGGTGACGTCACCAACCACGAGGCCACGCCTCTGCTGCGTTTTAAACACGTAGTTCCCTTTCACTAATGTAAACGT
This sequence comes from Siniperca chuatsi, assembly GCF_020085105.1. Classification (NCBI taxonomy): domain Eukaryota; kingdom Metazoa; phylum Chordata; class Actinopteri; order Centrarchiformes; family Sinipercidae; genus Siniperca; species Siniperca chuatsi. The sequence continues at coordinate 447,242 of NC_058054.1, forward strand.
CGCTGATTCCTTTAATGTGGTGAAACTTTATTTAAAATAAATGAACAACGATGCGATGGATTGGCCCATGCTCCGCCACACAGCAGCAGGAAGTGACAACATGAACCACGATCTGAAGATCGGCAGTGACGTCAGAGTGATGTCACTACCTGTAGCTGTGCTGACAGGTGTTCAGGCAGCTCGACTCCTGCAGCTTCCAGCAGGATGATGGTTTCTGTCAGAGGGAACCTGGAGGAAGATGAAGGCTCTTCATCATCATCACCACGCTGAGTCACCCGCTGCAGACTGAACACACACACACAGTTCTCAGGTGAGTTTACCTGTCACTGACTGAGTCCAGCAGGTCTCGGGTGAGTTTACCTGTCACTGACTGAGTCCAGCAGGTCTCAGGTGAGTTTACCTGTCACTGACTGAGTCCAGCAGGTCTCAGGTGAGTTTACCTGTCACTGACTGAGTCCAGCAGGTACTCTGTGTACATGTGTCTCCAGTCGTGGATGATTGACAGCAGGGAGTCTCTGAAGGGTCGCAGGTCGACCTGCAGCCAGCTGTGCAGAACGATGACGTCATCCAGGTGAGTCACCTCACTGCTCAGTCTGTGGAGCGACTGAATCTGAAACAACACATCACAGACACACAGACCTGTAGCAGCCACCAGGTGAGGTCAAAGTGATGACACAGCAATATCAGCCAGCACAGGTGTGACCTGACAAACCTGTTCAACATCTGTCACCAGCCTCCACCCACACTGCACCACGCAGGTGGAAACAGTAACACATTTACTATAAACAATACAATTGTTTTTACCTGGATTAAAATGTCTGGAGTAAAACATCAGCATGAAAAAACCTCGACAGAAACGCCTGGACAAAAACACCTTGATGAAAACACCTGGACAGGTGTGTCTCACCTCTCTCTGGAAGTCCTTCAGGGTGGGCGGGGTCTCCACAGCCTCCAGCTCCTCAGGTCCCAGCTGTCTGCTGTAGGTCAGAAACTCCTGCATCACCCTCCTCCTGTCGCTCTGCCACAGGTATGAGTACCTGTCCAGCCCTGCCCTCAGATGCTCTGCCTCCTCCCTCACCTGCAGCAGGCGATGCATCACTTCCTCTTCCAACGCAGAGAGATCTGGACTCTGCTGCAGAGACACCTGACAGACAGGTAGACAGGTTTAGTTTAGTTCCTTTATTTCTCAGAAACGTTCCTTAAAGCTTCAAACAGCAGCCTGGACGGGGCTGAATGTGTGATGTCAAAGTGATGTCAGAGTCACCTGGTAGTTGCCCTGGCGACTCACAGAGATCCTGGGCGGCAGACTGGCGGCTGTGTATATGTCAGTGATGATGGTCTTCAGGAGGTCAGAGAGGCCGTCGCCCACTGACGGCTCGAACACACTTCCTGTTTCCTGCAACTGCAGACGGACCGCCAACAACGCAGCGCTGCAGCTCTGCACAGATTTTAAAGGCTTTGTTTGCATAACGTTTGTCATGTTTCCGTTTATTAGGTCGTGGACGGTACAGAGACAGACAGGAAACCGGGGGAAAGAGAGGAGGGTATGACATACAACAAGGGTCGCTGGCTGGAATCGAACCGGGGACATTGTGGTCACGTGGTTTGCTCCTTAACTATTCAGCTATCAAGACGTCAGTCAGACGCGACACATGTGGGAAAATCTATACATATATATTTATATATATAGATATATTTAGTCGTAGTAAATGGCTTCCCCCGTTCAATATGGAATAACTTTAACGAGGTACCGGGACTCGAAAACAACGCGTGGACGCGTCTCTCGGGAAATGAACCACTTCGTTGTGCGCCAGTATAGCAGCCACGAGAGAAAACGACCGTCCAATCAGAGCTGAGAATGTAAGTTACATGATTAATATCAAACACACCTGGAAGAGAGAGAGAGCTGGTACTTGCAGCTCTTTGACTCCTGATCCCGATCCGGGTCCTTTAATATTGATTATCTGCTGATAACTGAGTCCGATCTGATACTTATATTGACCTAAATGTTGATTAAATATGTGTCTTGTTATGGTTTGAGGTTAGTAGTTTAGTATTTCCTGTTTTATTTTGTAAGTGTTCTGCCTCATGTGTCTTGTGTAGTTTAACTTCCTGTCTTTGGTTGGTTTTCCCGCCAGTTTTGATTGTTTGCCCTGCCCTGATTAGTTTCACCTGTGTCTCGTTTTCTCCCCTCACCTGAGTGTATTTAATTCTGGGTGCTTCCTTTGTTCTGTGCCAGTTTGTCTTCGTCCATGCATCAAGCGTTACAGCGCTTTTCTAGTGTTTTGGACTTCCCCTGTGTTTCTTGGACTTTGCTAATTTTATGCACTTTCGGATTTTGCCTCCTCCATATCAGATTTGTTTGGACTGCTCTACCAGGTGAGCTACCGGGGCGCCCCAGCTGATGGTTTATTGGAGAAAACGTCTCACTCTACTGGAGTTGTTGAACTACAGAAACACTCCGATTGTACAGCGGTGTTACAGCGTGGAGACTCACAAACTGACCACAGACAAGATTTATTTTGTACTGAATTAACATTAATTAGTGACAGCTGATCTGGTCATTTTAACCAGTGAAAGTGACGTCAGCGCCGGCTGAACATGAGAAGCTGCTTCCTGAATGTTTTCTACTCTGAGCTTTGATCATGATGATGATTAGAGTCGGAGTTTAGAGAATCTGCGTAATGTTATTTTACCAACGTCACTGCTGCAGCTGCTGGTACAGTTGAGGGTTCAATGAATGAGATCCACCTCAGAGTTTCATCAGAAGGAGCAACAGAATTCAGCTTCACTGAACTTTCAACAACATAAATGTGTTGTTGTAAAATCACCTGGATTAACTAAAAACACCAACAAGAATGAGATTATCTGTACAGCACAAAAGAATCAATCTAATGTACTGCTCAGGCTGACACAGGTCTTTCCAGGTGTGTGTACCTGTGGGTTCATGTTGTCAGACAGGAAGTGCAGTGATCTGAGCAGCAGCTGGAACAGTCCGCCCTGGACTTTGTCATCGATGTGGTCGAGATACTTGATCCAGGACTCAGAGGAGTCTTCAGTTCCGTACAGACTCCTGTTCACCTGAGAACACAGCAGTCACATCAGCACCTGTCTCTCCTCTTGCTCCTGTTCCTCCTGCTCCTTCTCAGGTGTAATCTGTGGTTACCTGTGTTAACCTGAGCAGCTGCTGTCCCTCCTCTCTGATGCGTCTGTAGCTCTGCTCTGTAGCGCCGCCCTCCAGCAGTAACTCATCTGAGTGCTGCAGCAGGTGAAGCTCCGCCCAGCCCTGCAGGTGCAGTAACACACTGATGGATGGATAACGACTACAACCAAATCTACAATCAGCAACAAAACTTCATTTTCCAAAGGTTCTCCTATGTTCTGTTTCAAACTCTACAGAGACTCGTGTCAGAGACGAGTCGCACCGGTTTTGAATACAGTTTTGATGATAAAGGTTTTACTGAACAAAATAACAATAACAAAAGCAGTTAAGACCACTAGTTTTCTGTTTCATCACAGTCTCATGGATTTAGTGGCATCTAGTGGTGAAACTGCAGTTTGCAACCATCTAAATCCCGCTCGCCTCGCCCTCCCCTTCCAAGTGTGTAGGAGAAACTACGGTGGCCATGAAACTCGCGAAAGGCCCTCTCTAGAGCCGGTGTTTGGTTTGTCCGTTCTGGGCTACTGTAGAAACATGGCGGTGCAACATGGCGGCCTCCGTGGAAGGGGACCCGCTCCCTCTGTAGATATAAAGGCTGATTCTAAGGTAGATTATTATTTTCAGGTGATTAAACACTAATGAAAACACACTTAGAAATATTATATTCCATTTCTGCCGACAGCTGCTCCTAAATGTTTCACACTGGACCTTTAAATGTTACAGTCAGGTGTTCACATGAACACTGACACAGGTCTTTCTTGCTGTAATCGTTCCTGCTGTTCATGCTGGGCATTAACAGAGCAGAACATGTTTCTAATGGAAGTGATGAATCCACAGTCCTCCTTCTGTGTGAATGTATGTTGAAAAGTTTATCTTAAATTAATATGAAGCTTCACATCATGTTACAGTTTGTTTTGTACCAAACTCCCTGTTTTGAGCTGCAGTGGACAACAGAAACCTCATCACTGGCTGCAGGTCGCTTCAGAGGTCAGAGACGGACTGACCTGTATGATGTGTGTCATGGCGTCCATGTTGGCTCTGGCCTCGCTCACTGTGGAGCTGAAGATCAACACTCTCTCTCTCTGCTGGCCCACCAGGTGCTGCACACCTGAACAAGCACAAGCACACATATACACACACGTACTGTAACCTTCTTTATATAATTACACAAAATCTGGTCGTGTCATGTGACGTGTCATGTGATGTGTCACCTTCACAGCTCCAGGTGTTCCTCTGCAGTTCTGACAGGGTGTGGTTCAGGTCCTGCAGCTGGTCCTGGATCAGAGGAAGCTCCACCTCTATGACGTCACTCACCACCTGAAGGACGACCACAGTCTGTCACATGACCTTCACCTGGATCTAACTGTGTTCAGGACCACACTTTGTGTGTGTGTGTGTGTGTGTGTGTGAGTGTACCTGGTTGTAGCAAGACACCATGTGACTCAGGCTCAGGTAGCTCTGTGTGATGTCATCTCTGCAGGTGAAGAGTCGAGCAGCGTGGGGGCGGAGCTCCACATCCGTCTCCCTGCTCACGTACCTGAGCTCTCTCAGCGCTGCCTCCAGCTGGACACACACACACACACACACACACACACACACACACACACACTTAATTTGAATAATGTATCTCTCCACTGTCAAGACATTGAGATTTTTGAAGTGTTCCAGGTGTTCCAGGTGTGTATGGAGAGGTAATCTGAGGATGATAACCTTTTGATGAGCTCTACAACATCTGTTGTACCAGGAGGTGGCAGCACAGTTCCACCTTCGCTCTCTACTAAACCACGTATTCTCTAACTTACTCTGTCGAGCTCTGAGATTCGTGCTGCAGCTCTGTTCTGATTCTGAATCATTATTTCAATGGATTGAACTCCAATCAGAAACACGTTTTTCTTGCTAATCAAAACACATCACCTGAAATAGAGGCTCATCTTAAGTAGAGGCTCCAGGACGCTGCCCTGGGGAACACCACGTGTTATTGACTGCGCCAGTGACAGCAGCCAGTTGCTGAAACTGCGTCAGAGTGTCCTGGTGACCAGCTTCAATAATAGCCAATCACATGAGCTCCTGTCATCCTCATTAACAGCAGCAGACAGGTGAATGGAGGCAGCAGGTGAGTCTTTAGCTCCTCTTATTCAAACCAGTTCGCGTCTAACAGCATTGTTATTCTTCTGACTGACCTTGTGGCTGCAGTTAACTCCCAGCATGCCTTGCTGGTTGTGTTGTAATAGAGGTTGCTCCAGGATGAATCCACAGTCTGAGTCCAGCTGACAGCTCCAGTCTGATCTGACTTGGTCTCTGAAGTCCTGCAGGAGGTCCACAATCTGCTGGAACCTCTGCAGAACCAGCTGGGACTCCCCTGAGTCCAGGTACCTGAACACAACACAGAGACTGTAATTAAACAGAGTCCAGGACTGAACACAACTGCTGCGTTCGACACCATTGACCATCACATCCTATTACAGAGACTGGAACATGTAATAGGCATTAAAGGAGCCGCACTAAGCTGGTTTACACCCTATCTATCAGATCGATCTCAGTTTGTACATGTTAACGGTGAGCCAAAGTTAGTCACGGAGTTCCACAAGGTTCTGTGCTTGGACCGATTCTATTCACCTTATATATGTTTCCTCTAGGCAATATTATTAGGAAACTCCATAAACTTTTATTGTTATGCAGATGACATCCAATTATATCTATCGATCAAGCCAGATGAAACTTATCAGTTAGCTAAACTTCAAGCATGCCTTAAGGACATAAAGACCTGGAAGACCTGCAACTTTCTGATGTTAAACTCTGACAAAACTGAAGTTAGTGTACTTGGTCCCAAACAGCTCCGAGACACATTATCTAAAGATATAGTTGCTCTAGATGGCATTGCCCTGGCCTCCAGCAGCACCGTAAGGAACCTCGGAGTTATCTTTGATCAGGATTTATCCTTTAACTCCCACATGAAACTAACTTCAAGGACTGCCTTCTTTCACTACATAATATTGCAAAAATGAGGCACTTCCTGTCTCAAAATGATGCCGAAAAAATAGTCCATGCATTTGTTACTTCTAGGTTGGATTATTGTAATTCCTTATTATCCGGCTGCTGAATAAGTCCCTTAAGACTCTCCAGTTGATCCAGATCGCTGCAGCTCGTGTACTGACAAGAACCAGGAAAAGAGCTCATATCTCTCCAATATTAGCTTCTCTGCACTGGCTCGCTGTAAAATCCAGAATAGAGTTTAAAATCCTTCTCCTCACCTACAAAGCTCTTAATGGTCAGGCACCATCGTATCTTAAAGAGCTCATAATACCTTATTACCCGACTAGAACACTGCGCTCCCAGGATGCAGGGTCACTGGTGGTTCCTAGAGTCTCCAAAAGTAGACCGGGAGCCAGAGCCTTCAGGTATCAAGCTCCTCTCCTGTGGAACCAGGTCCCAGTTTGGGTTCGGGAGGCAGACACCATCTCCACATTTAAGAGTAGGCTTAAGACTTTCCTCTTTGCCCCTGTGTTCCTGCTCGACAACTGCTACTACAGTTGTTGTTATTGGCTCAGTTACTATTATTGACATTATTATTCCTATGACTGTCATTCCTATTATTATTACTTTATTAATATTAATGTTACCACTACCGTTACATTATTACTATTTTAAAATTCTAGGTGGTATTTGCATTGTGCCTCCATCTCCCCCAAAACCTCCCTCTCTCTCTCTGATGGCCGCCCACCATTGAGTCTGGTTCTGCTCGAGGTTTCTGCCTCTTAAAGGAAGTTTTTCCTTGCCACTGTCGCCAATTGCTTGCTCATGGTGGGATTTGTTGGGTCTCTGTGAATAATATTATAAAGAGTTCGGTCTAGACCTGCTCTATAGGAAAAGTGCAATGAGATAACTTCTGTTATGAATTGCCGCTGTATAAATAAAATCGAATTGAACTGAACACAGGCCGTAATTAAACACTGAGCCCAGGTCCCATGTCAAAACTAACAAGTCCGGAGTCATGTTCAGGTCAGGAGATGTGCGGACCCCGGCTGTGTGTACAGTGTGTGTGGTTGCAATAATCTGTGATCTTACAGGTGTTGTACAGTCCTGTAGTTGTTCAGAGCGTCTTCAGCTCTCAGTCTGAGCTGCTGAGTCCAGCAGAGTCGAGCTGCAGCAGTCGGAGAGAACCTGCTGAATGTTTCTGATTTCTCTCTCTGACTATAGAACAGCAGCTCAGTCTGATCCAGCTCCACCAGAACCATCTTCACCAGCCGGATCAGGTGAGGACGCAGCTGATCCTGGATCAGAGGACGGTCCAAGACGAACCCGAACATCTTTACCAGCTGCAACACAGACCAGATCAGACCAGAGCTCCTCTCCCTGCAGCTGCTGTACTAGTTATAGACTCGTACCTTTGCTGCAGAGGAGGAGGAGCAGCAGTCCTCGAAGGCTCTGCTGAGGACCGACACCAGCCGTTTCTCCAGGTCTGACATCTGAACCTGAAACTGATCCAGGTGCAGCTCAAAGCTCTGAGAGGAAGAGGAAGAGGAGTCTGACACACAGCTCAGAGTCAAACAGGAAGTACCTCACACACATCAGCTGACTCACCTGGTCGTCGGTGTCAGTGGGGTCACAGTTGCAGTCAGACAGAACCGTCACATGACACACGAAGTGCTGATACACGTCCTGAACCACATCAGTCCACATCCTGCCGCTGACACCGGACAGGACCGTCTGATCCAACTGATACAGCTGCAGACTGACACAGAACACCTCCTGCGGGGGGAGAGAGGAGCTGCTGTGACCCGCTGTTTCAATGCGAGTTGTGATGGCGTTGATGCAGCTGTGCTGGTACTGATTACGGCTGCAACTAATGATTATTTTCATTATCGAGTCTTTATTCATTTGGTCCAAGGTGAAGTCTGCAAATGTTTTGTTTTGTCCAAAACCCAAAACTTTTCAGTTTACCATCATGTACCATCAGCGTCACATTACAGAAGCTGGAACCATCAAATGTTGGACATGTTTGCTTGAAACTGACTCTTACGATTAATCGACTGACTAATTGTTGCAGCTCTGGTGCTGTGGTCATTTAAAGGTCCGGTGTGGAGGATTTAGTGGCCTCTAGTGGTGAAACTGCAGTTTGCAGCCATGTGACCACCGCTCGCCTCGCCCTCCCCTTCCAGGCATGCAGGAGAAACTACAGTGGCCGCGAAACTCACGAAAAACACAAACAGCCCTCTGCAGAGCCAGTGTTTGGTTTGTCCGTTCTGGGCTCCTGTAGAAACATGGCGGTGCAACATGGCGGCCTCCGTGGAAGGGGACCCGCTCCCTCTGTAGATATAAAGGCTGATTCTAAGGTAGATTATTATTTTCAGGTGATTCTACACTAATGAAAACACACTTATGAATATTACATTTCTGCCGACAGCTGCTCCTAAATGTTTCACACTGGACCTTTAAATAAATTGTAGGGTGACAACTAGCGGTTATTCTGATAATCTATTAATCTGCCAATTGTTTTCTCAGTTAATCGTCTGATCTATAAAATGTGAGAAAATTGTCCGACCAACAGTCAAAACCTAAAGATATTCAGTTTGTTACCACGTCAGACGCGTGCACGTGTACCTGGATGCTGTGCAGACGTTTCAGGAAGTTGTCCAGGTGCATGAGGACCAGGTGTGAAGGAAAGTCCCAGCTCTGTGCGACTCCATCCTGCAGCAGAGAGAAACACATTCTGATCTGGACATTTATAAAGCCGTTTCACGCAAAGTCACAGCTGAAATTCAGATGCAAAGATGCTAAAAGTTTGTGTGCATACAGCTCACAGTGATAATACACACACTGTTCACACAGCTGATCCGAGCTCCAGCAGCAATGACGATACTTTACTTTCCATGCTTCTTAACAAAAGGAACAGACAGTTTTGGGTTTAGTCGACCTCTGTGAGGCGATGAGAGGACCAACACCTGTCTGTGTGTTTCAGGTCAGACCATCATGATTTGAAGTGGTCGTCTCTAGATGGGATCCCTGGATTTGTGAAACTCTCGCAAGATTGTACGCGTTGTTTCTTCGTTGTTCCTAAAGCTAACCAAGTAGCTTTGTTGCATGAACCTAAATCCAGGGTTAGCATCTAGACAGGACCATCTGAAGTCTTTGTTGTATCTGTTTCCTGTTCCTGTCCTTGATCTGACAGGTGAGCTCGGCCTGTGCTGAGAGTTCACATCGTTCATGAAAGAACAGGTGGAGGGAGGTGGAGAAATGACCTCACAGCGTAACGTAAACACCCTGCAGTGATCAAACGGAAACAACACGACTGACAGTCTGCGGTTCTACCTGCTTCTGGTTCTCCAGCTGGGTCCTGCACTGAGTGTACGCCTCCCTGAGGCTCTGCAGGGTCCCGATCACCAGTCTGACATCATCCAGGACCGGACCAGGGTCTGACACCAGACCATGCATCACTTCCTCCCCACGCAGGAACTTCCTGCTCTGCAGCAGCAGCAGAAGAAGAAGATGAAGGGGGTTTGATGACGACACAGTGTGTGTGTGTGTGTGTGTGTGTGTGTGTGTGTGTGTGTGTCGGTACCGTTTGTATAAAGAGGTTGCAGATCTCCTGCAGCAGGACCACCATCCTGCAGGGTTTACAGTAGAACTCAGACCTGATCCACACCAGACGCACCTCCTCCATCACAGCCGCCATGTTGTCCCCCAGCTGCCAATCACAGACAGAGTGCAGTCACAGAGTGATGATGTCACAGCAAACACCAGTACAGGAGCAGGGGTCACAGGCGGCGTTCACATACTAACATACAGAGACCGGATGCCCTCGGACTTCCCCTCCCCTCCGTCACCCGACTGCCCCGCCCACCTCCTTAACCGGGCCTTTACCTGCACCTGCCTGCCAGGTACTGTCTGATATCACCCTGCCGCCCCGGCCGTCTGCACCACAGTGGCCGAGTCCGCCTCTGATACGCGACTTTGGGCTTCTTCTTCATTTTTTTAAAGTCGCTCGGAAAAAATCACGGGTTGCAGATTTTTGGGTTTGTTTTAAAAAACATGTTTCGGAAAATCTGACAAGCGACTTCATTTTTTTACATTTACGGTGGCCATGTTCCCCCGTGACCACGCCCCCTCCCGCCTGTCAGCCTCACAGATCCGGCTTCATTGCGGTTTCTGCCGAGTAGTCAGATTTCATAGGTTTATAGTTGTATTTTTAGAGCGCCCATTCTGATGAATTCTGACATACGTATGTAAATATATAAACATGTAAGCTACCCTGTAATTAAACATGTTAATACGGTAGTTTGTAGACTGCTTGTTCCTCCTTAAATTTAAACATCTTTCATTTTGGAATGACGGCATTGTTCTGGCCATTATCGTGGTGATTTTCCCATTTCATTTGTTCCAAATACTATTGATTACTCTGATTCATTCTGTTTTTATTGATGATAAAAGAAGTGAATGCAGCTCATGACTCTTCAGACTTTTCCTTTTTAAATCAGCATCGTTACAGGCTTTTTATTTCCCGGCTGTGCAGACTAGATGTAATCAGATTACATCTCGCTTTGTGAGTAATCCAACAATCACATATTCTGTCAACGTAAAGTGTAATTATTACTGGGTACTGCTTCCTCAGCGTCGCCCTAAAATACAAGAGTAACCCACCAACGCTGATATAAATAAAATCTGTTGCTGCTTTTCAAACGCTGAGTGGTTTGATTTCAACGTGCTGCTCATTTCCTGTTCACTGTAACAGGAAGTGTCAATACTGGGCTTGTTTGTCTCGCCAGAGCTGGCAACGCTGGTCTGCCTGGGTCCTTCCCGTTACCGGTCCCCCTCTCCGCCGTGACACCAGGTCCACGAAGCCCGATCCGGTTTACTGCTGGCGTGTAACAGCTTTTAGGGACAGAGGTTTCTCGTTGTTTTTAGGTAAAACACACTTAACGTCGTCTCATCGTAACAGCGACTGTAAACAGACAGACATAAACCATTGGCGGCGTTCAGGTACCTGCTGGTACTCCACCTGCTCCACCTCCTCCAGCTTCTCCTGCAGAGGATTCAGATTCAGACTCACATCTTCAGCCTCCTTCAGACCTGAGAGGACGACGTCAGAGAGGTCAGAGGTCAGGTGCGTCTCAGGCTGCAGATAACGAGTGTTATTTCACAGACTGATTACTTCTACCTTCCTGGACGTCTCTGTAGATGTCTCTCAGCGTGGACCAGTAGACGCTGTCTGCCTTCTGAACGATGGACGCCACCTGCTGAGCTCTGCTGCTCAGCAACTGAACAAACAGTAACAAGGACAGAATCCAGGAACTACAGAAGATTTCATTTTATCTAGTCGCTGCTGAAACGTACAGGTATAAAAAGATTAAAACCCACTTATGTAGAACAGCTTTTAACACTTAGTGGCCCTGCGACACTTCTCTTTATCTTCAGAATCAGAAACACTTTATTGATCCTGAAGGGAAACTCTTTGTTACAGCAGCTCGCCTTTCACGTCAGTCACACAGGAGGAAGTACTAGCAAACAATATGATACACTATAAACACACTAAAAACAGGTCAGAACATAAATGAAGCACCAGGTGGATATAAGTGTAAGATAAACTAAGTGTGAAGTACCAGGTGGGTTTACCGGTTGATGATGATAATACAGTATAATAATACAATGTAATAAGTAATAAGTAATGAGCGGAGGTGCCTGTACTGTCGAGAGTAATAGAGGTATATAATACCAATAACAATAAATAAGAAAAACTAACAGGAAAACTAATATTGCATCTTAATGTTGTAATGTGCTCTGCTGTTTGTACTTTTATTAGTTGTTATCTTGTTTTTAATGTTGTACAGCACTTTGGTTCAGCTTCGGTTGTTGGACGGTGCTGTAGAGATAATGCTTGATTGATTGACTGATAAATCCTACGAGAAGTGGAATCAGCATTTAAAATGGAACGACCTCCACTGAAAGCAGCTGAAGTGTCCGTGTAGGTGTAAGCACTGGGTGAAGCGAAACTGCTGAAAGGAGCTGAACTGTCACTCAAAGTGTAAACAAACAAACTGCAAGTGTCAGCTGAAGTGTGAGCACTGAAAGCAGCTGAAGTGTCAGCACTGAAAGCAGCTGAAGTGTCAGCACTGAAAGCAGCTGAAGTGTCAGCACTGAAAGCAGCTGAAGTGTCAGCACTGAAAGCAGCTGAAGTGTGAGCACTGAAAGCAGCTGAAGTGTCAGCACTGAAAGCAGCTGAAGTGTCGGTAAAGAGGAGGAAGAGATAACTGCAGTTGAAATGTTGACATGTAAAAGGAGCTGAAATTTCTCTTGAACATTCAAGTGTAAGTTTATGACGCTATTTTAATTTTTCTTATAAAATTACAACTTTGTTCGCACTTTTTGATTGTAAAATTCCATCTTTCTAATCACAATGTAGCGTTTGTTTTGTAATATTCTGACCTAACAGCATCAGGACGCCCCCACAGTGACTCGGTCACAGTTTGACAGACTGTTTCTGCAGACTGTTGGATCCTTCTGATGACTTCGCATCAACAGTCAGACCTCTAGTTCTCCTCTGAGGCTCCGTTCTGGACTACAGCTCGCAGCGTCCTGTAGACGGTCTTTCAAACCCGCATTATTTTTAGCTTTGAGCCAATGAACCTGATTAAACTGGAGGGAGAAGGATATACGGCATGTCTGTTACTGAGAATACTACCGGTGGCTTGTAAGAATCCCTGAAGAAGAAACGGCTGAAAGGAGAAACGCCCGACTGACCTGGTGAACACTGTTTATGGAGAGAACTAGCTGAGAAAGATGCTTTAAGATGCTTTCTGAGGATGAACATGTTGATTACATCACCACCTGCTGCCACAGTGACATCATCACCTGCCGTCACAGCGACATCACCACCTGCTGCCACAGTGACATCATCACCTGCTGCCACAGTGACATCACCACCTGCCGCCACAGCGACATCACCACCTGCCGTCACAGTGACATCACCACCTGCCGCCACAGCGACATCACCACCTGCCGTCACAGCGACATCACCACCTGCCGTCACAGCGACATCACCACCTGCCGCCACAGTGACATCATCACCTGCTGCTGGATGAAGTGCAGGTTCTTCAGTCTGTTCTTCCAGAAGCTAAACTCCTCTGAGGGAAGCGGCTTCAGTCCGTCCAGAACCGGCTGAGACGAGTCCTGCTGCAGGAACTCTGACACAAGCTCCGCCCACTCTATGACCATCGAGTCACAGGCGTGGAGGAGCTTCACGTCGGACACCTTCCTGTTGGAGGAGAGAAGAAGGCGTTATTTCCCCCCCACCAGCTTTCCGCCAGCACTCTCTCTGATTGGCTAGTACTCGCTTCCTAGCCAATCAGAGGCAGAGTAGGGGCGGGACTTGGCAGAAAGCTGGTGGGGGAAAAAATAACACGAGAAGAAGAAGCTTCAGATCTGACAACTTCCTGTTAGAGGAGGGGAGAGAGATGACTGACTGTATGTTTTAGTTCAAATCACAAAGCCTCCGCTGGATGACAACAGAGGTGGACGCTTGTCTGTCCTACCGGCCTTCGGGGTCGTCATGGACATCGTCGTCGTGGAGAGGGTCGTCATGGAGAGCGTCGTCGTGGAGAGCGTCATCATGGAGAGCGTCGTCACGGAGAGCGCCAGGATAAGGCAGAAAGGTCCGTCCCTCTATCTGAGACTTCATCACCAGCGCCTCGTTCTTCTGTCTCTCCATGAACCTCAGCGCCTCCTCGGCCACGCCCGCTGCCCAGCTGCCGCTGGTCTCTGGGTTTCTAAGCAACGGGCAGGTCACCTGAGGGGAGAGACAACACACCTTCGACCTTCAGCTGCTCGCTACAGCCTGAACGTCCTGCAGGTGGAGCTCTATCACGCACAAAAACCTGGATTTTTAGCCTTAGCTGACCTGCCCTTCACATTACCGTTACCCTTAACTTTAGCCTTAGCTTAGCTAGTCTTCATCTTATCGTTAGCCTGACTTTTAGCCTTAGCTTAGCTAGTCTTCATCTTATCGTTAGCCTGACTTTTAGCCTTAGCTTAGCTAGTCTTCATCTTATCGTTAGCTGACTTTTAGCCTTATGCTAATCTTATCGTTAGCCTGACTTTTATTCTTAGCTAGTCTTCATCTTATCGTTAGCCTGACTTTTAGCCTTAGCTTACGTAGCTATAATGTAATCATTAGACTTTATTCTAGCTTAGCCTTAGCATACCTAGCCTTAGCGTTACAGTTAGCCTTAACTTAGCGTACCTCAGTTAGCCTTAAGTAAGCTTAGCTAGCATGTATTTTTCTGTTATTTTTTACTTTAGCCTTATTTGACCTAAATTAGCCTTAGCACACCATTAGCCTTGATGTTAGCCATGACGTCAGACCTAGCTTAGCTCGCAGTTAGCCCTGGCTCTCTCACCTCCTCGGAGACCGCGATGATGAAGCTCATGGCGTCCTCTCCCTCAACTTCTTGAATTATCAAAATCTTTCTGGCGTTTTCTTTCGTGACAACTTCGCGGGCCGTTTTGGAGACACAGACGACTTTGGTTTGGACATTTTTGGGGAAGTCGAGGCTGACGGAGAGTCCCGACTGTGAATCGCGACAGATGTACAGGTTACAGTAGTCCTGAGCGTTGAAGAAGCTGGTGAAGGTCACCTGGTTGTCCTCCTGTGAGACAAACTCCCGCCATGTCTCCGGGTCCAGCCTCAAACTGCCGACCGTGAAGCTCCGGACCGGGTCCAGCCGCTCGTCCTTACCGTCCATCTCTTCTGTTAGACCTGGTTCTTTCTGTCCGGTTCTTCTCGGAGTAAATAACGGAACCTGTTAACCAAGCTGTCGGTAAAACAAACAAGTTAAAACTTCAGGAAATCCCGACGGTTGATGTTTTTTAAAATAACGGTCAGTCCAGTCGCGCGCGCGCGCTGCCTTCAGGTGTCGCTCCTCTCGTCGTAAACGCGAGGCTTCGCTGCACAAAGACGGACGTGGTCCGTGTCCGTAGTTTTAAAGAAATCCCATCTCTGGGTGCTTCCTGTCCGCAGCAGGGCGGGCGGGTCACTCACCGCTCAGGTATCCACAGACACACTCCCTGTTCGTCACTTCACCTTCTGCTGTTTCAAAAACACAAACGTGTGTGTGTGTTCTCTCTCTGCTGCATTCACGGCTCTGCAAAAGAAACAAGGTGTGAGGTAACATTGCACCTAATACAGCTGTAGCTTCAGTTATATCTGATTATATTAGCGTATTGCTATTATAATTTATTTTTTTTTTTTTATTATTATTTTATGTTTCTAATGTGTCTGTCTTGTGTATTATTTACTTTTTTCGCATTTAATTTTGGATGCAGGTGGTGCAAGCGTATTGTAATTCTTTTCAACCACATTTTCTTGATAAATAAGCAGCTGTAGAAATGAGTGTCCAGGTGTTTCCTGATGAACAGAAGCGGCAGGTATGTAGAACCAAATAAACATGTTGGTATTTAAATGCTGTGTCGTCCTGTTGGAGTCTGCAGCTGGCGGGTCTGACGGGACACTCCGGGCCGGAAGGTGGCGGTACGCGCCTGCGCTGTTCGCCACCCGACAAACGACCCCAGAAGAAGAAAATAGCCAACTGTGATTGGTTGCTGGGTCGCATAAAGACAGTATGGCGCCGAGCGGCTGCTTCCTGAGAGCTGAACGCAGGAAGATGCCCGCTGGCTTCATGTCGCTGAACCGGAACAAGGCGCTGAGCGCAGTCCGGTGTCGCTGCTGCCGCTCGGCCTTCACTGAGGAGTAAAGGCCGCTGCGTCAGTTGTGGGAACCACCAGCTAAGCATAAGCGGCTAACGGCTAACGTTAGCTGCAGGCGGCTCTGCGGACTGAGCACCGAACAGCCGGCCCGGGTGGATCCGGTAAAGGTAAGCAGGAGTCCAGACTCCGGTTTATCAAACAGAGAGGACTGAAAACTGCGTTTGTGTGGCGGGAATATTCAAGATGGCGGCAACGTTACCACGCGGCCTGCCTGGCTAAAGGTTCAACAGACTCCAGTGCGCATGTGTTGGCTAAACCTGTTTAGTAACATTACATTTCATTCACAGCCAGCGTCGTCCCTGGAACACGCCGTCGTCGTCCTGGAACACGCCGTCGTCCCTGGAACACGCCGTCGTCCCTGGAACACGCCGTCCCCCTCAGCGGTCTGCGTTCAGGTTGTGCTGAAACATGACTTTTACAACAAACTGGGCGTCGGTTAATCAGGTGGCCCACAGGTGAGTGAGCCAGCTCACCTGGACTCAGTGTAGAGGGACACGTGTGACGTCAGCTGAACGCTGCAGTTTTGTAAAATGGAGGCAAATAACTGACGTTTGTTCTTTTCAGAGTCCTGCTGCCCTGAAGAGGACCAGGATCTGTGTGATCTGTCCCCCCCTGGACTCAGGAGACTCATGGACAAAGGTAAGATCCACTGAACACAGCAAACCCACAGGGCACGCTGCAGTCCAGGAACCAGATCAGCTGTTAGCTCTGACTGGGTCCAGGTGTTCTGGTCCAGGTGTTCTGGTCCAGGTGTCTGACTGTGGATTCATTACCTGTCTGCCTGGAAGTGATGTAACGAAAGGCCGACTGAAGCCCCCCCAGCAGTCTGTTCGCAGAGGGGGGCCGTGACAAAACCGACCGAGCGCGTAGTCTGATCCAGGCGGCTCCCAGGGATCCGGATCGGTTTGATCTGAGTCTACCTGTTGACTTACTCTGCTCTCTGATTGGCTCTGACAGAACGACCCGTGGCCCCCTGAAGGTGAAGCTGTGATGTCAGCAGCGAGGTCAGAGCTCCGACATGGTGAGTGTCATCACATCTGAACGAACATCCAATCACGCAGAAGCCTCGCCGATGAGGTCATAATATGGTATCGCACCCACTCTGACATCATCGGCCCACTCAGCCGGGATGATGTCAGAGTGGGCGGGGCTAATGTCTGCTGGGAGATGATGTGAACAAAAGGCCGAATTGTAGCGCCGCCGCCGAGCAGTGTGTTCTCAGAGCGGGGGCGCCCTGACAAAGACTGACCGAAGCGTTCGTCTGATCCCACAACAGCTGACTGGAGGTCACGTGATCCACCAGCTGACTGGAGGTCACGTGATCCACCAGCTGACTGGAGGTCACGTGATCCACCAGCTGAAGGACTTTAATAACAAATCAGTGATGTAGTTTAGTAGCTCGTTCGACAAAATACTTTTACTGTAAACTGATGATTTTTGTCTCTGCCTGTCTCTGTCTCTAGCGGAGGACGCCGTCTGCCTCTCGGACCCTCCTCAGGTAAACTAGTCGAGTCTGCTGGCGTCTGAATGTTGAGTCTTGCGGCTCGTTGTTTCCAGATGTTGAGCTGACGGACTGATGTTGTTCCAGCTTGTGTTTTAAACCTGTGGGATGTTTTTATTCATGTCTTTAATAAAGAGAGAGACTGTCGCTCTGCTGCTGTATTGTGTTACTTTAACAGTGAAGGTCCTGCAGAACCACCTCCTGCTGCAGCTCACAGGGCCGGGCCACATGTAGAGGCAGGGTTTGGGTCTCTGGGGGGGGCGGGGTCAACAGTAATATGTATTTTAACCGCCAAACACAGTTGGACAAACTGTCATCAGGCCCGTCGGCTCCGGGACACGGACTGTGAGGCGCCGGCGTCCTCAGCTTGTGCTGTAGCAAAGTCCTCCGGGTTCGTGGGCTCGTTTATACACCTGCACCACCAGGTACCTGGACTGTCGGCCCGCTCAGGCTGCAGCTGTTCTTCCCCCTTACCTCGGTTCATACGGTTTCCCCGGGTCGCTCGGTCTCGTTCGAGGCTGCGCTTCATGTTCCAGAGCTTTCAGCCGGACGTGATCGCAGGCTTTGAACCTCCACCTGCACAGGTGCGTCCTGCTGTCTGTCCTGAAGTCTGAGTCCACCTGCCAGGGCTCCGCCCGAGCGTGGGCGCTGCTGCGCTGCACCCTCGGGTGTGATGTGAAGCGACAGTGGGGCTGGAGTAGCCGCCCAGCCCCAGCAGCGTGGTAACGACCCCGATCCGCACAGGAAGCCGAGCTCTCGACATGCAGGAAAGTCCACCTGGTGTGACTCCGGCCTGCCGCGGCTCTGGGACGGTTTAGGGACTCGCCCCGAGGCCTTCGTCCCCCCTGGACTCTCACAGGAAGAGTAATCCAGATCAGCGCTGACTCAGGAATATTACACAAAATGTCATTTCTATACAATAACTTGATGATACTCACAAATGTTTCCCTGCTTTAGAGACTCGAGAGGAGATCTCATGAATATATCGGTTTTATCTAACTGGACCCCAGACAGCTGAAATCTTACATTATATTTTATTTCTAGCTCGGATTTTGTGTTCTTGTTTTCACCTGGACTGCGTCTGCTCGGTCCTGGACTGCTGGTCCCGGAAGTTGGCCTGCAGTGAGTGTTGTGCAGGCGGACAGGAGGCTCCTCCCCCCGGAAGTCAGCAGCTGCTCGCGCCGCTGCAGCAGCCGAAGAAGAAGTTGCTGCCGCGGCTCTCCGGGACGCGACGGCTTCAGAAAGCAGCGGTCGGATCTTCACTGAGCAGCGGAGCCGGCGGGATGGAGACCGACGCGGCTTCCCCGGTAAACACACCGAGCCACCCGCGCGTCTCAGACTCACACCGGAGCTGTTAGCGGCGCTAAGCTAACGCGGCTAGCCTCTAGATCTGAGGGGAGGCTCCCTGCCGCCAAACTCCATTCATAAACAGAGCGATGCAAAAGCAGCGACCCGCCTCTCAAACCGCGCACAGCGAGTGGCACAAAGACCAGGGGAAGCGTTATTACGGTCCTGGAGTTAGTTCGGCCTCAGCAGGACACGACTGTGCCGCTGAACTAACACTACAGGCCCGTTTCGTTCCTGCCGGAGCGCGGGGACGAACAGGCGGAGCAGCGCAGCAGCTCCGGTTTGAACGAGGGTGGCGTTAGCCGAAGCAAAGAGTCATGTGCCTCCGTTTGAGTTAATCAGAATTATTAACGTGAATCTGTCGCAGAACCGCGAATATAAAGTGACCGGATTCTGAACGGAGTTCGGCTGAGGTTCTGTCCCGGCTGTGGGCTGGTTTTTAGGTTAGCTGGTGTTGGAGGCCTGCGGGTCAGTGTTTATGCTCAGGTGGAGGAAGTACGGATCCCACGCTGTGACACACAGCTGGGCCAGGTAACGTTGGACAAACCTGCAGGATTTGTAAAGTAATCAAACGAAAAACTCCTCCAAAGCCGCGCGGTTCCAAGCTTAGTGAGTGCAGACAGGTAGGCAGGTACACAGGTAGGCCGGCCTTATACAGGCCTGCAGAGCTTTTACACTTATTTATTCAGAGCGTTTGATTTGTCTGATGTAAAGACAATAACAAACATAAACACCTCGCAGCTTCAAACCCTCTGCTGCAGTGAGAGTGTGAGAGTGTGATCAGGAAAAAGCCCTTAAAGTATTAAAGCAGTGCAGCGTCCCTGTGGCTGCTGTGCTGTTATATATTCTATCATCAGGTTATTATTCCTCGTGCATTAATGTAAAGCAGGATGTTGCTGCTGCAGCTGGTGGAGCTGGAGCTCATGTTGAACCGGTTTGTATCGGACTGCAGCTGATGATGCTTTTCATTCTGGATCCATCTGCCCATTCTTTTCTCCATCGATCGATCGATCGGTTTGGAAAACGGTGAGAAACGCCGTCACGACGACCCAGAGCCCAAAGCGACGCCTTCAGCGTGTCGTCGTGTCCGACCGACAGTCCAAAGCTCGACGTTATTAACAAACATCACAGTTATTAAAAATATAAAGTGTTTAGCTTTAGTTACTTTAAAGTCTCGACTTTACAACCAGCGCAGAGTTCCTCGCCTCAGAGCTCAGCGTCATGGGGCTCGCTGTCGGTGGTCACTACAGTGTTCCCCAGGGGCCCCCGAGGGGGAGCGGGGCCCCCGAGGGCCCCTGAGGGCCTCAGTACGTGCAGTGTGGAAGGAAAGAGCAGGGACACGTCGGTCTAGCTTACATGTGAGGGAAACACGCCTGCACTGAACATTATATAATCTGTACAACAGTTATCTGCGTCTGTTGAACACCTGCAGAGCGGCGGCCCCCCCGCAGAGCCATCGCTCGTACCTGTACCTGCCGTCTCCTGTTGGCTACCTGCCGCTCGCTGTGATCGCTGTGCTGTCAGGTAAAGCTTCAGGACGCTCAGGTGTGTGCACTGACCTGGATATGAAGCGTCCGCAGCGCAAAATAATAGAGCGCTGGTTTCTAGAGAGACGACGGAGCCGCCTCCTCCTCCTCTTCATCATCATCATCATCATCATCATCCTGCTCCTCAAATCTTATAATAGTCTGAGATGTTAGACAGAAACACAGAACACGCTGGAGAAACATCGTGCTTTTGATTATTGATTATTGATTACTACGAAACTAAATAGTTCGACATCAGTTTGACGTCTGATCTCAATGTCCCCTTACTGACTTTGTTCCCCGGAGATTTCGGCCACAGCTCATGGTCCTCAGCCTCAGTGGGGGAACGTCGACTTCCTCGCTGAAGTTGTGGTTTGATTTTCTGTCAGCTCCTCTTATAGACTAAATTCTACCGAACAGTTTGACCACAGATGAATCTGAGGAAGAGTCCGGCTCGTGTTCCTCGTCCTGAGTTTGGGATTATTCCTCCTGCTCGCTGTCGGAGCGCATAGCGACGTCCACCGCGTCTCCATCTCGCCTTGTATGAAATGACTACTTCCCTCATCGACAGCACCTGCGTAAACTCACTGAGGGTCTAAAAACAAAGCCGGACTTGGGTTTGGTTTTCTCCGGGGCGGCGTGGGGGGCGCGATCAGGAGGGAACGGGTTTAAACTTCTACATCGACGTTAAGCTCACGTGTTTCAGTTGGTTTGGCGTCTCTGACTGTCGGCTGTAATTTCAGGACGCAGCCGAAGACGTTCGGATCAAAGTGGAGCCGGACAGCGACGTGGAGATCCAGTCGTATCCCGTCCTCAAGAAGCTGTCCGTCAAACTGACCGACTGCAGGGTGTGGCTGGAGGGGCGGGACTTCCTGTCTCTCGGTAAGAACTGAACTCATTTATAGTCTTTACAATCTTTCAATAAAAAAACAAATCAGGGGAATAAATAGATCCCGCTTCCTCGTGCAGCTGCGTTTTGATACTTTTGGTTTATTTTGTAAAAAATAGAAAAATTGGATTTGTTGAAAAACACTTTGATTTTCCTCGAAACAAATATTGTTTTGGTGTCGGTTAACAAACGTTTCCACGCAGTCTTCTAATGTGGTTGTCTCTGACCTCTCCATCCCAGCAGACGATCACCCTCAGCTCTGCAACCGGAGACCGAGGCAGTGCCACCCGACGAACACTGGCAGGAAGATGGTCTACTGCTCCGAGTGTAAGAAAGGCTTCTACAAGAAGTCTCACCTGGAGGCTCACCGGAGAACCCACCGAGGACAGAAACCCAACCAGTGCTGGCAGTGCGGGAAGACCTACCCGACCCTGATGAGCCTCGTCGTCCACCAGCAGATCCACGACCGCAAGGAGCCCTACCAGTGCTCGTACTGCGACAAGACCTTCGCCCTGAAGAGGGACTGGAAGACCCACCACCGGACGCACTCGGGGACCAAACCCTTCAAGTGCTGGTTCTGCGGGGACGGCTTCGGCGAGCAGGACGAGCTCACCGAGCATCTGGAGGTGCACAAGGGGGAGAAGTGCTACCGCTGCAAAGTCTGCGACAAGATGTTCGTCTCCTACCAGGGCTTCAACTTCCACCGCAAGTCGCACAAGAACCAGAAGCTGCTGCCCTGCCTGAAGTGCAAGAAGACCTTCAGCAACCCTCAGAGTCTGAAGCTCCACCAGGTAACTCACTCCAACAGGAAGCCACACAAATGCCCCACCTGCGGCAAAGGCTTCAAGCTGCTGAGCGGCCTGCGGTGCCACCAGAGGACCCACGAGGACCTGAAGGACTACCACTGCACCGAGTGCGGCAAGTGTTTTTCCAGCCTGCAGGGTCTGAAGCTGCACAACCGCACGCACACCGGACTGAAGCCCTACAAATGTACCGAGTGCGGGAAGAGGTTCACCCAGTCGCCCCACCTCAAGTCTCACATGGTGACCCACACCGGGGAGCGACCGTTCCTGTGCACCACCTGCGGGAAGAGATTCACCCAGTCGTCCCACCTGAGATCCCACATCACGCTGTTCCACGTGGGCGAGAAGCCGTTCACCTGCGACGACTGCGGGAAGAGCTTCACCATCGCTCACTACCTGAAGATGCACCGGCTGAGCCACACCAAGGAGAAGCTGTACCAGTGTTCGTACTGCGAGAAGTCCTTCTCCTACCACAACTCCTGGAGGGCCCACGAGAGGATCCACACCGGCGAGCGGCCGTTCAGCTGCCAGGACTGCGGCCAGAGCTTCATCACGTCGGGCTCGCTGCTGAGCCACCAGAGATCCAAACACACCGGGGAGAAGAGCCACTACTGCATCACCTGCGGAGAGTTCTTCTTCACCAGCTCGCTGCTGCGGGTCCACCAGCTCGACCACACCGGCGAGCGGCCGCATGCCTGCAGCTGCGGCAAGACGTTTAAAACCAAAGGAGTGCTGCGCTACCACCTGAAGAGGTTCACCGACCACCAGCCGGCCAAGTGACCGGCTGCCCGGAAGCACATCAACCAGAGGGTTCACAGACTGGGGGGGGGGGTGAAAGGGACAGGTGCATGCAGGTGTTGTAAAGGCAACAGGAAGTCCGTTATTGTAGTTTGTCAGCAGGTGGAGCTGCAGCAGCGACTCACAGCTGATGGAGGACATTAAGACGCTTTAAAACAGTTAAAACACTCAGACTGATCGCTGCAGCCAGAGGACGTCGTCGTCTCTGACGTCCGTCCAGAATAAACCTCATGAATCAGCTGAGACGCCAGAGCAGAGAGCGGCTGCAGAACCTGCCTGAGAATCCTGCTGTTTCTAAGTTCCCTTCAGTCTCGCAGTGATCCAGAGACAGCTGTCTGTCCGTCCACGGGTCCACTGCAGACAGGAGCTGCTGACTGCTGGTTCGGCTGCTCTGACGGGACAGTCTGACTGCATGTGAACACAGACGGGCTAACAGACGGGCTAACAGACGGGCTAACAGCTGTAGCTCACGCAGTTGTCTCAGTTCTGACTGGCGGGGGCCGCAGCCCTTAAACACCTGACGTATGTTGACTGTCGGGAACTCGGCGGTCAGAAGGTTTTGGTGTCATTTAACGAAGATGAGGGTTTTCTGTCAGCAGCTGCCGGTTTTCCTCGTTGTGTTTGTGGCTCTTTAAGCTGCTTTTCACAAACTGCCGATCACTTTTTCATCGTTTGCGTTACAATTAGAACAATCGGTTTTATGTTTTGTCCTTTAACACGAACCTTTCTTTCCTTTTTTATAGAAAATGAAATGATGTAAGATTTGAAACCTGCTCCCCGTCGCTCCCTCAGCTTCTGGCAGCTGTACAGAAACTTTTCTTAAAACACTGATTTTATGTAAAACACCTGATTAAAGAGAACAAACACTGAGATGTAACACTAAGAAGAGATGAATGTACTTTGCTGTTTGTCGTCAGAAACACATTTGTGCGTCTGTCTGAACTCAAACCAAACGACTGAGCCGAACGCGTCTTAAAAACAGACCCGAGTCGGTCCGAGGTTAAAGGTCCGAGGTTTGGTTCTGTTCCAGTCAGACAAAAAGACATCAGTTTGAGCTGAGGTTTTCTCTGTGTGGGCGCGCTTGTATTGCTATCTTTGTGAGGACCAGTTTCAGTTTCAAACCGTCGCGTGAGGATGTTTCTGCGGCCGCTGCTCGCCGCTTCAGAGGTCGTGGTTGTGCCGGTGAGGGTCCTCACAAGTGTAGAAAGACGAGCACGTATGAAGCACTTTGTTAACTTTAAGAGTCTGAACGAGTTTTTCTCTTTCATCCATTTTCGTATTTTCACGATGTTTCAGTCCAGCTGTTGACCTCTGACCTCGGAGTCTGCCCCGGTCTGTTTTCAGCTGCCAGATCCAGGTCTTTGTGTGGACCCGAGTCTGAGGTGAGGGACTCGGACTCGAACAGCGGGGACTCGTGATGTTTAGCGTTTTGCCTGTGAAGTCGTCCTCAAACCCAAAGATTAAAAACAGACTTCAGACCGGCAGACGGACACGACGGGCCGGTCTCGGCCGTGGGCCGTGACTTGTACCGGCCAGGACTCAAGACTGACTTGTGGTACACGGACTCGGTCCTCGTCCGGTCCGTCCTGGTCTCACGTTGAGATCTTTATGATCAGAATATGTTTTATGTCTCCAGACGTCTGTTTGAGCTGAATGATGTGACTGCAGTGAAATAAAACATGGTGTTTCATCCCGCCTCGTCTCGACGTCACGTTCTTCTGTCCGACATTAAAACCACATGCTGCACACGACCAAGGTCTGTTTCCTTCAGAGCCTCGAACAGTGAGATCCAGGACGGGTCGCTGATCGGGATCTGGTCTGTGGGACTGAATGAAGTCTGACTAAACCGTTTAAACAGAGTTAAACTTCAGAAGAAGGTTTAAGTTTTGTCTTTAATAGTCAAACATTAGGACTATAATATTATATAATAATAAATATATTTGTGGTGGAGGCCGACTCGCACAGGTGTCTGATTTTTATTTAATTAACATCTTCTTTACGAAACGCATCACGGCTTGAACAAAAGGTGAGTGAGATCAATGAGCCTCCACGTAGAAATAAAATAAAAAACTGAATTAAAGAAAAAAGAGACTGTTTTAAAGAAATCGTAATGAGAAGACAAACATTTGGGGAAGACTGAAAGAAAATGTCACTATAACCAAATAAATCACATTTCTGGAGTTGGGAGGATTATAGTCAAAGAAAGCAACAGTGGCCTTGTTGCTGAACCCCGTGCTGTAATTTAAATCCCCCAAATATTCCACTAAATTGATCCTGAAATGAAAATTCACGGTTTTTACTTCCGCTGCTTTTATTCTGAAGGCCTGGAGTCACCCCTCGTGACTTCCGCTCGTTATGTAAACAGTAAAGATGGCGGCCTCCTGTGTGCGCCGCGCTGCCCTCAGTCCGGCTCTGAGCGGGTTCAGGTGTTCAGCAGGAGGCGTGAGACACATCTCAGCTGGAAGGTCAGTTTGTGTCAGACTCACGTGCTGTACAGGTGAGTCACAGCTACAGGTGAGTCACAGGTGCACGAGACTGGGCAGCCTGAACGAGCACTGGCTCGCAGACAGACAGGTGAAAATAAATAAATCTGATGTGAATATTTATTATTTTCAACGTCAGAACAGAAGCGCCTGTGACGTCACTGACAGCCTCTGTGTTCTTGCATCAGAACCGATAACCGATCCATTAATCGATATCTACTGACTTTCAGCAGGATGGCGCCGCCTGCTGGGCAGCTGCCGGTGTCCGCGGAGTCCATCGATCCGTATTATCTGTTTAATGGCTCGTGTCTTTTGCTTTTGTGTCGTCATATAAAAACAAACCGTCAGACAGCTGAGGGGCGGCTGGGTGACGTCAGAGTCTGTGGAGGGGAAGCGCTTGGCATGCTGGGTAAAAGTGAGCGGATACCAGTTCGTTGGTAGAACCTTCCAGAGCTCACAGAGTGGAGGAGGAGGAGGAGGAGGAGGAGGAGGAGTGCTGTGGGCGGCGGTCGGTACGTACAGTCACACAAAACACACAACACTTCTTTATCCTTCACACCAAACTCCAGCCACAGTTTTAAATATTTTACACTTGCAGTACTTTCCTTTACAACACATTTACCTGTCCCTTACACCAAACTCCAGTCAGATAATTGATTATTTTACAACTTCAGTGCTTGCCTTTCATACCAAACTCAATTCATAAATCTACCGATTTAACACTTCCTTATTCTTCACACCAAACCCCAGTCAGAAATCTACTGATTTTACACTTCCTTGTCCCTTACACCAAACTCCAGTCAGATAATTGATTATTTTACAACTTCAGTGCTTGCCTTTCATATCAAACTCAATTCGTAAACCTGCAGATTTTACACTTCCTTATTCTTTATACCATACTCCAGTCAGAAATGTACTGATTTTGCACTTGCCTGTCGCTTGCATAAAACTCCAGTCAGATCTGTAATTATACTACACTTGCAGTGCTTGTCTTTCATACCAAACTCAAGTCAGAAACCTGCGGATTTTACACTTCCTTATTTTTATATTTTTGTGTGTGTGTGTGTGTGTGTGTGTGTGTGTGTGTGTGTCATCAGCTTTCTCCCTGTTCAGCAGTACTGATGAGGACCAACGAGATGAAGCCCAGAGGAAAGAGGACGAGATGATCCTGCTGCTGAAGAAGGCCAAGGTACCAGGACCAGTAACTATAGTAGTACTGCTGCAGTACTACTGCAGTACTACTGCAGTAGTACTGCAGCAGTAGCAGCAGGTAGTAACGTGTCCCTGTCCTCTCGCAGCTCAGCGTGTATCGGGGGCAGCTGCAGGCCGCCTCTGGTTTCCTCCATCAGGCCGTGGTTCTGGCTCATCAGACCCACAACAACCAGGCCATCATCTACACCTACAGTCTGGTAAACAGCTGCTCACTGCGACCTCTGACCTCTGACCTCTGCCGCTGTTCCTGTTGATGGAGGCGGCTGTGTGACCTTTGACCTCTTCCTGTGTGTTTCCTCAGATGGCGAATCTGGCCTACGTTCAGGGTCAGCTGGACAACGTGAGTACCGTCCAATCGCAGCTCAGCTTGTTATTTTCACCATATAATTAACTTGTTCTTTGTCACTATGGCAACAGCAGCGAGCCAATGAGACGCCTGGAGTTTAGCACTGCGGCCTTCATCATCATCATCATCGTTGTTTCTCCTCTTCATCCTCTCAGGCAGAAAAACTCTTCAAAGCAGCGATGAGCTTCATGCTGTCAGGAGGAACTCCACAGGTGTGTGTGTGTGTGTGTGCGCGTGTGTGTGTGCGTGTGTGTCTTCAGCCAGCTGTTTCTGACTTCCTGTCTGTTTCCAGGACGACAACGCTGTCATCGAGATGTCCCTGAAACTCGCCACCATCTACGCCGAACAGAACAAGTAAGAACGAGATTTACCTGTTCACCTGTCTGACCTCCGACCTGTCGGAGGAGTGACGTGTGTGTGTGTGTGTGTGTGTGTGTGTGTGTGTGTGTGTGTGTGTGTGAGGGCGGAGCTTGCAGAGCACGGTTTCAGGTTCTGTACGGAGTCTCTGGAGGCCAAGCTGGAGAAACAGAAGGAGGTCCCGGCGGAGGAGCAGACAGGTGAGACCGAAACACTTTCAGACTCTTCATTTACATTTTATAAGTGTTTTTTAATGCAGCGTGTTATGAAGGAATATTAAACAACTAGGGACTTACACCAAAGTGTAGCCCCGCCCACCAGAGTCCAGTTCAGGAGCTGGACTGGTGGAGGACTTCGTTCAGTCCAGATTCCAGACTTTAGCAGAGATGTTTCGCTGATGCAAAACCTGAGAGGAAACTGAAGCCGTTCAGGTCCAGAGCACCTGAGGCTGAGAGACGAAACTGTTGTTGTTGTCCTCAGAGGAGCAGGAGGCGCTGAGGAAGGAGACCCGCCTCCTGCTCGGTCTGTCTTTGGACTCGCGGGCTCGATACCGAGCGTCAACGCTGCACCTGAACCAGGCT
>NC_058054.1:480000-485000 GCF_020085105.1 Siniperca chuatsi
ACCAGACACATGCTGGACTAAATTAAATGACTGGTTTTCTGTTGCAAAACCGTATGTTGAATCAATGTGGATATTATTTGTTCAGAAACTTCATGTGCAAGGCTAGCATTCGGTCTAGGTGGGCAACAGACCATAAGGCAAAGGACAGGTACAATGCAACAAACAAAAAAAACCCAGATTCTATAGTTTTGAGGCTTCTATCTGTATTAATGTGGCAATTAAAACAAAAACAGTACAGCCAGGCCAGAACTCAAATATTCATAGTTAAGGGGGGCAACAGGCGACAACCAGTTCTGTTAAAGAAAGTCTAGATTAGTAGAGGAAATACTGACATTCAAAATAAAACTTGCCGCCCACTTAGGAGACAGGAAGTGAATGCTATTTCATGCCATTGGTGCAGCTTTGTAATGTGTCATCTTGTTTTAGAGCATCTTGGGCTATAATCAAGGGAAAGCTAGCTTGAGAGACCTTAGCTAAAGCTACGTTTAGTTATTTGTAAATTAAAAAAAGTTTTGACAGTTTATTCAATTTGTTCCACAAATAAAGCAGCTAAAAAAAAAAATTAAAAATTTATGATTGAGAACAGAAACCGCTAAACTCCTGCTAAAAGGCAGCTAGCTTAACAGATCTCAGTAACTGCCGTCATTTTTTGACTCCAGTGAATTTTATGTGATTTGGTGGTTAAGCTGCCTTTAATTCACATTCTTAAATGTATTAATTTTAAATTAATTATATTGAATTCAATATAAAACCCAATATTCTGCCAGCTAGAAACTCAGCCAAGCACACAAACATTTGATTCCTATAAGCTGGATGGACTGTAAATAAAGTTAAAACGGATCAGATAGCCGAGTTGGTCGATACTGCAGTTTCTCTGTACAACGACTCTGGTAAAGCAGGGACTCCGATGCCAAGATAAGCACACAGTAGAGTTCAAAGGGCAGTCTTTACTCGAGAGCCACGGGTCCTGCACAGGAATTCAGGCCAAGACAAGCAAACCAATCAGACAAGTAATCAAGAAACAAGACAAAAGTCCAAAAACCGAAGACAAACATTAGTAATGCTGGAGAACGATGAACACACGAAGTAGGACAAAGACAATCTGGCAAACAGCAGAGAACACAGCAAGGTATATAAGGGGTTTGCTGAGGGAGGATCCAGGGGCAGGTAACAGGGCACAGGTGTGGTGAGCAGGGGAAACACCAGGGCAGGAACTGAAATGACAGGAGAGTTAGTACTTCAAAACTAAACAGGAAACACAATGGACAAGATTAACAGGATGTTACAGTGCCCCCCCCCTCTTTTAAGGACGGCTCCTTATGTCCCAGGTTGGTCCAGGGGGTGCTGATGGGAGGCCCTGAGGGATGGGTCCAGAATGTCCCATGTGGAAACCTCCAGCCCGTGTCCCTCCCAGTCAACCAGATATTGGCGACCCCAGCCTCTACAGCAGACGTTTTACCGTGTAGACAATGACCTAGGGGGTGGAGGGGGGAACCAAGGTGCTCGTCTTGACCTTCGAGACATGAAGGTCCCAGCCTTCCTCCAGGTGAAGTGGCAATGACACTAGTGCCTGAGTAGATGATACCGTTGTCTCCTCTTCCAGATCTGGGAGAAGGGTGGCAGATAACTGTACATGCACTGGAAAGTGAGAGTTATTAGCATATTCTACCCATAATAACTGTCGGCGCCATGAGGTGGGATTCTGTGAGGCCATACAACGAAGCCCTGTCTCCATCTCCTGGTTGTAGCATTCAGTCCGACCATTGGACTGGGGGTGGAAGCCAGAATAGAGACTTGCTGTGGCCCCAATTAGCCTCTTGTTTCTGGAAGGAGTTCCACAGGTTAACTGGGGACCCCAGTTGGACACCACATCCTGGGCAAGGCCATGTAACTGAAAAACATGGCAGAGCATAACCTCCGCCATCTGCTTGCGGAGTGGAGTTTGGGCAGAGGAACAAAAAAAAAAAAAAAAATAGCCATGTTAGAAAAATGATCAATAGTGAGTATCCCAATCTTACCTGCAGACTGGGGCAGTCCAGTGACGAAGTCCAGCGAGATGTGGGACCAAGGCCACCGTGGTACTGGGAGGGGGGGATGCAATAATCCAGTCGGACACTGGCGGGACATTTTATTTTGGGCACGAATTTGATAAGCAGCGATTCCCTTGCGTCCTCCTCCAGGGAGGGCCATCAGAAGCGCTGTCTGAGGAGGCTGAGCGTCCGAAGAACCAGTCGACTATGAACTGGAGCTTGGAGTCCAGCAAGGTGAGGGTGAAGTATGGATGCGGAGGCGAACCGTTCCTTGAGTCCGAAAAGCCTGTTCAGATTGAGGGGGGGGGGGGACCACTGGAACTTGGTGCCTGGGGAGGTAAGGGTATGCAGAGGAGCAGCAACAAAACTGTAGTATCTGATTAACAGTCTATAAAAGTTAGCAAACACCAGAAATCTCTGTACTTGCTTGTGTTCAGAGGGCACCGGCCAGCCCCAGAAAAGTCCAAAACAGAACGGCAAACAGGGAATTGTTTGTCCCATTCTGCTGTAGCCCATTCCCGTGCTCTCCCCGAGAGTTTGGTGATCACGAACGCCACTCTGAGGCACTCAGTAGGGTAAGACCGGGGCTGGAGCTCGAAGGTGAGGGAACAGTTAAAAACCTGCAGAGAGCACATCACCATCGTACCTTTCCACATGTGGCGCCCAGGGTTCAGGACGGGGACTAGGTAGACTCACCGAAGCAGCGGTATGCTGTAGAGCAGGGGAGACAGGGGACGCTGGGTCTGCTGAAGGTTGAGGGTTGAGACTCTTGGACACCGCCGACCAAACTCGTTAGCATGTGCTCGTGGTGGTATAGTCTCTTCCCCTGAGACTGTCATGGCCAGATTGTACTGTAACGATTCTGGCAAGAGACTGAAAAGCACAGGACATAGAGTAAAGTTCAAAGGTCAGACTTTACTGAAGAGCCGGGGGTCCTGCGCGGGAATTCAGTCCAAGGCGAGCAGGCAAAGTCCAAAAACCAAAGACACAAACATTAGTAATGCTGGAGAGTGATGAACACACGAGGTAGAACAAAGACAATCTGGCAAAGAGCAGAGAACACAGCAAGGTATATAAGGGGTTTGCTGAGGGAGGATCCAGGGGCAGGTAACAGGGCACAGGTGTGGTGATTAGGGGCCGGGGAAACACCAGGGCAGGAACTGAAACGACAGGAGAGTTAGTACTTCAAAACAAAACAGGAAACACAATGACAAGATAAACGGGAGGTTACACTGAGTGTTCAGTGCAGTATATCTGCAGTTTTTAGGTAAATTAATCAGCCGAAAAAGACACCTTCAGGTCTGTGAGCCAATGAGAAGAGAGTAGAGTCTCCACATGTGAGGTGTGTCATTTCCTTCAGTGCTTTTTATTTACCAGATGATTAGCAAAGAAACGTTCACGTCCTCAAGACTTTCAGTCGCGTTAACGTGATGTTCTGTCAGGTAACAAACTGAATAATGTTTCCTGTTGTGTGTTACCTGTGAAAGGTGACCTGCAGTACTTCCACTCTGATCCAGATACATACATTTACACACTGTACATCAGTTACACTGTAGCTGTGGAACTAAACAGGTCCGGGTCAGGTGAGCTTTACCTGGCTGCGTGTGGCATGATGATGCAGTCAGGTGAGTGATGATGCAGAGGATCAGCGACATCATCAGACCAAAACAGCAGTTTGTCTGCAGCTGTGTGTGTGTGTGTGTGTGTGTGTGTGTGTGTGGACAGCCAGGGGGCGGGACTAACCTTGACTGACAGCTTGGTTGCCATGGTGACCTTCAGCTGATCAGGTTTCTATAGAGAGAGTTGGCCCTTTTCTCCATTCTTTCTCTGTCTGCTTTCCTCTCTAACTCCTCTCTGTTTCCTCTCGTTCTCCTCTTTTCATCTCTTCTTTCTTCTCATTTCCTTCTCCCTCTCCTCCTCCCCCATCCTCCCCCATCCTCCCCCATCCTCCCTCTCTCCCTGTTCTCTCCCTGTTCTCTCCCTGTGTTGGTTTCAGTCTTTGCATTATAATTTCTCTCTTTCAGTGCTGCGAGGACGCTGAGGTAGGCTCCAACTCTCTTCCTGTTTCACACACATGCACACACACACACACACACACACACACACATTCACACACACACACACACACACACATGCACACACACACACACTCACACACACCGTGACATTAAGAGCAGGACTCAGATCAGCTGTTTCTCTGTAGAAACTCCTGACACCACGTTGAGTCAATGAATCTTAAAGTGCATATTTTTCTCAAAACTTATCAGCAAACCAAATAATCTTCAATGACCAAGTTTTTTTAAAAGATGATTTTATGCGTTTTAGTGTTTTTTGCTCGTGGCAGTAAAGCTAGACATGGCCTGCATCTTAACCACCACGACACCCTTAATGACAATGCTTTTTAAACCCTCTCTTTCTGCAATATCTGTGCGAGTTAGAAAGAAGCAGACTTACACTGCTAGACGTCCATCCAGCGCTCTGTCCTCTGTCCTCTGTCCTACGAGAAGAGCATCAGACATAACTCAGTTAAACACAACCCCTGGAGACACCGAGCGTCTTTTTGTCTCAGAGCTTGTCTAAAACTCTCCACAGTGGAGAAATCTGAAAACTTCTGTCAGTCTGTTCGGAGTCTGTGTGTCAGTAAAGTTAAAAAGACAACTTCCTGTCTCGTCGAATCGTCTCTGTGATGTTTTAAATTTCAGCACAGAGGCTGTCATTGATCCTGTCGCAGCGACCTGATCGACGTCTCACTGCTTGTTTATTAACTGAAACAGACCAGAAGATGTAGCTGTTTCTCAGCTGTTCAGGTGTTTCAGCGTGGACAGGTATCGTTGCTGTGGACACACATTGTTTTCAGATTGAGCTGAATGAGTGTGAGTCAAGTGCGCTGTTTACTGCCAGTACAATAAGTTTGTGTTATTATTGTTCCAGTTACCTGCTCAGACTGTTTCTTGGCTGAGTCCAGACTCC